>NW_006287951.1:4857097-4863233 GCF_000327345.1 Myotis davidii | reverse complement strand
GGCATTTCAGCCCCCTATTGACATTTCAAAAGTTTGAGGTTTCTAAAAATTTCTGGTCATAGTTTTACAAATAGAAAGCATATTTTTGCAGTTTTAAAAATACATATAATTTTCAGTATTATACCTGCCCTATAAATAAAAGGGAGATTATACTTTTCATTTTGGAAAATCAGGTCACTAGCACACTGGCACTCATGGTATTGGAGTCATCAATACCATACACCTGTATCAGCCCACATTTGTAGTCCTTGCATTCACACTGCTGTATTAAGTTTTCTAACATAGTCCCACCTAAGCATTTACATACTGAAACGTTAGAAATTACCTTCTTTTTTATTTCTCCTTTATAGTATATGGAGGGAAGGCATTGTTTTTAGTTATGTATGTGAGTTGGTTATATTATGGATTTAATTTCAGTACAGTACAGAGGATGTTACAAAATACTTATAAGGGGAAGTCAGGTCCGATAGCATTAAGGCAATTGCTATAGAGCAGTGGTTCTCAACCTTCCTAATGCCGTGATCCTTTAATACAGTTCCTCATGTTGTGGTGACCCCCAACCATAAAACTTTTTTCGTTGCTACTTCATAACTGTAATTTTGCTACTGTTATGAATTGTAATGTAAATATCTGATATGCAGATGGTCTTAGGCGACACCCTGTGAAAGGGTCGTTCGACCCCCAAAGGGGTCGCGACCCATAGGTTGAGAACTGCTGCTATAGAGCCTCGAAGTTCTTAGCTCACCCTTTCTTTCTAGACCCAAATAAGCTCCCCTAGATACTTGACCAGCATCTCTTTTGACTTCCCCTCTTCTAGGTGGCAGAACTCTACAATATATAGGAATTTCTTGTCAACACTGAAAGTTATAATCCTGAAAAAGTTCCATAGTTGGCAAACCAGTATCTTGTAGAAAAGCAAAGTAGAAAACAGAGGGTGGGGGTCGGGGGTGGGGAGGTTACTTTAAAAAACACCAATAACTAATTGTTACAGTCAGCATGTATTTCCAATACCAACCAAATTCACTGGCATTTAAAACACTAGTAATAATTATAATATCCTTTTCCTCCATTACCTTCTTTGATTATTGCAGAAAAATACTACTATGGCATAGCGCTCTGCTGAAAGCTCAAGCCAAACACTGTGCATCTACCCAGTCTTCTTTCATTAGCTCAGTGCCTGAGCTGTCTCTGTGAACTATTAGTCAGATCTTCCACATGGTTCACAGAGTATAGTAGGAGTATTATTTGCTTACTAAGGTTCTTACCAAGTTCTGATACTTGATTTTAAAACTACGTGATTATCAAAGCCTCATTTAGCAAAACATAGTTGTGATACTGGACCTCCAGCCTCCTGCCTCCTTGTGGATGCCTGCAGTTTTCTTAAAGCTTACTTCGAAATTATCAGCTTACACACCCAAACAGAGCAGTAGGCCATTTACCTCATATTCTTTCCTTCTCTTACTGTGATCTGCCTACACCAATGCGGCACATTCATTTGTCCAGCAGCTATCTATTGGTGCCATTCTGGATGCTCCCTCTTTCCTGGAACTCCCAACCATAACATTTTCCCAGATTTCTCCCCATTCTTCCTAAACTAAGCAGAAATGAGGAACCCCCACATTACCATATAAACACATTCCAAATATCTGAAATCATGTCCGAGTGAATGTTTTTAGAAAAACAAACAAAAACGCTTCCAACTGTCCAGTACTCTTAAAAGTTTGCAAAAAGGACACAGAGGAGCCAGCTCTAACCAGTAAAATATGCCCATGCTAGACAAGGAAGAAGAGATGTGAATGCTTGGCAAATAAATTCTATTCAGCTATGGCTATAAAGGGATGCTATAATTTCTATGAAAGAGTTAAAACAAAAAAAGATGATAATTATCACAATACCCATCTTTAGCAGATCTAAGTACAGCGTAGGATCCCATTTCAGAGCCAGAGCCAGCTAGATGAAGTCTCTTGTTCCAATAAGTATTCTCTCATCTCCTTATCCCCTCACTTCCTGGGCTAACTACTCACTTTTCAGGTCCACACTTTGTTGTCATGTCACTTCCTCCAAGAAGCATGACCTGACAACTCCCAGGTATGGGTTAGATGGCCCTCCCCGGTACCCTCTATCATAACACACTCATTACTTTTTAGGATAGAAATCTGTCTCATAAGAGGCAATAAAGTCATCCTGGCCTGGAACCATCAGAGAAGCTACTATCAGTGGACTATAAAATGCACCATATAGAAATTCATATTTCTGTAAAATGCAAACTCATAACTATCATCTGACATGGAAGCACAACAGATCTGTGCAAGATGTACATACTGCTTTGAAGTTTATAAAGCATTCCATAGCCATTGTTTATTTAATCTTCATCACAACCTCGAGTAAGTTGAACCCCACTTTACAGATGAGGAAGCTAGACTCAGGGTTGGGGATTTTCTCAGAGCTCCACATTAAATGAGAGAGCTGGTATTAACCTACATACATATTTTTTTGTTAATCCTCACCCAAGGATATTTTTCCATTGATTTTTAGAGAGAGTGGGAGGGAGGGGAAGAGACAGAGAGAAACATGGTGTGAGAGAAACCATTGATTGGTTGCTCCCACACATGCCCCAACCAAGGCCTGGATGGAGCCTGTAACTGAGATACATCCCTTGACTGGGAATAAAAACTGGGACTCTTCAGTCCACACGCTGACGCGCTATCCATGAGCCAAATTGGCTAGGGCTAAACCTATATTTTCATACCACGTATTTTTTCCATAACCTCCAGCCTATCAGGCATTTGGAACAATCTAATAAAAAAGACAAAAGGATTCAAGAAATATGTTTCCCTTTTTCCTCCTGTGTTTCAATTTTACATTTTTATACAAAATAAAAGTATTTCTAACTTTCAGTCAAAGACATCCTTTTCCCAGTAGATCAAAGGAATATATCGCATGTCTACCAACTTTTAATGTTGGGGGAAAAACGCCCTACTTATATACTACAGATAGCCAACCATTAGTTTTGAGCTCAGCATGTGCTAGGCTCTATGAAGGACACACAAAAGTATCATATAATGGGATGCTTGACCTAAAGAGTTTACAATTTCCTTGGAAAGACCAAAATAACCCTAACAGTGTAAGGCTATATTATAAATTGAGTGCTTATAGGGCTGAGAAAAGTACATGAAAAGGACAAGCTTAACAGATTTTGAGGCAATAGTGAGAACTAAGATGAGCCTTAGAAAACGGCCAAGATCTGAATAAGTGGATGGGGAAGGCAAAAAAGAAAAGCCACTCAGGTAAGACCTCCTGAAAATAAAAATGGCATATTTCTGGGACAATCCCAGAAGCCTGGGCTGAAAATTATTTAGGAACATAAAATTAGAAAAGTGATGGGGAGAAGAGATAAACTAAAGGGAGGAGGATTAAGGAGCAACCATGTTTTTGATCAGAAAACAAACATGAAGGAAGCAATAAGGACAATAAGCTGAACGTGGAATGGACTGGAATGCAGATATTGCTTAAGAGAGATAACTAAATGGCTAATGCCCTTCCTTTGTGGTACACCAAGGCCACCTGCATTTATCATTCACTAATCAAACTATGGTGACTATCTCTTTAGTTATCTGTCTCCTCCTTTAGACTTTTGGATCTTCCAAAGCAGTACTACTTTATCATTATACTGGAGGCCCAGTGCATGAAATTCCTACACTCGGGGGAGGGGGGTCCTTAGCAGATGTCCGACTGCCATGGAGCGGGGAGAGGCTCCCGCCACTGCCACTGCGCTAGCCAGCCATGACCTGGCTTCTGGCGCACTGACCACGAGGGGACAGCTCCTGCGTTGAGCATCTTCCCCCTGGTGGTCAATGCGTGCCATAGCGACTAGTCATTTGTTTGGTCGATTTGCATATTAGCCTTTTATTATATAGGATAGTTCCACACTATCATGATGCCTAGAATTTGCTAGGCACTCAACAAATGTTTGTTAAAGGAATTAATCTATCCAGGTATCTAGTTGTGACACTTGATTAGGGTGGCTACCATTGGAATCATTAATACTAAGGACTTTTGAGAAAGCATTTAACAAGGTGATTTCATAGGTACAGCATATGTGATATGTGACATATCTTGAGTGACTACTTCAAGTCTGGGTGCCTGGGTGCAGGGAACACCAAGAAACTTGGAGAATAAATCCCCTAGCAATACAAGGATCTCTCTTAATTTTGGACACACTGAATTCTCTCTGAGGTGAGATAAGAATATCCAGATAGAAAAGCCAAAAAAGTAAGCCTTGGGGATATGCCACTCTTTGAGAATTGGAAAACAAGAACCAATATTAAGATGTTACAAACATGCAATTGTCTAAACATTTTTAGCTGAAATCTAGCTAGAATCTTAAATTTGCCCACTAATAAATAAACTCAAGAGGCACTTAATTTCACATGGAAATTAACGTTTCTACTTCTTGTCTTTGCATGGTAAAGAGAAAAGGCTCAACTATTAAAACAACATATATAGTGCCTACAATGGCATATGTCTAAATTAAGAGTATTATGATGGTGATCAAAACCAAGAGAGAAAGTAAGCATTGCATAGTGCCATTAAAACAGTAGAAAAAGTAAGAAAAGAATTGAGATCTAGCTCTGCTGGAGAAACAGTTTCAGTCAGTCGTGTATAAGCATATTTATTCCTAAACAATCAAAATAGCCTAAGTTTTAGGTGAAAATATAATATTATCTAAAACCAGAAAATTATTTTTAAAATTATTGAAGGTGGGAGCCTGAAGCTAAAAGATCCATTATGTCACTTTCACTTTGAACCAGTATTACTTTTTGCTTAATTGAAGAAGCTCTTGTTTGGAATATTGTACATTCATTTTTGGTCTAATAGGTGTAATATATCTAAATTAGAATTCTAGCCTCTCTTTCTCTTCTTGAG
Source organism: Myotis davidii (assembly GCF_000327345.1). Lineage (NCBI taxonomy): Eukaryota > Metazoa > Chordata > Mammalia > Chiroptera > Vespertilionidae > Myotis > Myotis davidii. The sequence continues at coordinate 4,858,307 of NW_006287951.1, read as the reverse complement.
TTTGAATTGTTTTATCTGTTGAATATTTTTTATTTGCATTTTCCTTTCTCTTCTTCAAAGAGAATCATCATTTTGGTGTTTCTTTTTGTTTTGTTTTGTTTTTAATTCTTACCTGAGGGTATTTTTTCCATTGATTTTTAGAGAGAGTGGAAGGGAGAAGGAGTGACACAGAGAGAGAAACATCGATGTGAGAGAGACACATTGACTGATTTCTTCCCACACGCAAGCCTACCACCCAGTTATATGCCTTTGACTGGAATCAAACCTGGGACCCTTCAGTCTGTAGGCCGACACTCTATCCACTGAGCCAAACTGGCTAGGGCTTCATCTTATTTCTGAAATTGTTTTATATTAGGGCCGTTTAACGATTAACCACTTTAGTGCTAATTTGTAGTACTAAATTTTGTATGTCTGACTTAATTCTTACAATCGCAAGATGGGCAGTATTACTCTCACTTTAATGATGATGAAGCTAAGGCTCAAGGCAATAAAGCAACTGGCCTGGCACACACTAGAAAAGGACTCCACTACAAAATGTCAGAACCAGGAATTCAACATACTGTTGTCCAACCCCAAAGCCCATTCTCCTTCCACTCACCATCCCTTCACAAAACCTTTCTTACCTGTCTTAGCTAACAGCTAAGTGTCTGAGACTTGACAAGTTTTTAAGAGGCACTAAGGCTAGAAAATAGAAAACTACACCTTAACTCGTTGTTATAATGTACTCTTCCCAACTTTTTTATGCTTTAATATTTTGCCAACTTTCAAGAAGCTACAGTGTTCTTTGGTAAATAAACAAATTCTGAAATTGACAAGTGACACTCGAATTAGCTAGTCATATCAGACACAACTCAAGATATAAGTCTTTTACACAAAATCATTGATTCATAACCTTAGTTCTTCTCCTAAATACTATGATTATAGTAGCAATGAAAAAAGTAATATTATCTTCTACTATTATTCACTGAGCACTTAATGAGTCTGACATTTTCAAATAAACTATTTATTGAGGAATCTTAAGTGATTCTTAGTCTGGTGATTAGATTAAGTCACCTCGTGATTTCTAGGATTATCAATATAGACCATCTGGCTGTGTGTGTGGAGTGTCTGCCTGTCTAAGGAGAAGTATTAAACCTTTCCTCCTCTCAACTAATTTGTGTATGTAAGTATAACGCAACCCGATTTAACAGATGGATTTTTTTTTTTATTC
>NW_006287951.1:4844646-4857038 GCF_000327345.1 Myotis davidii | reverse complement strand
AGCCTGATCGCTGTTTCTCAGTCTTTGGGTCTTAACAGATGGATTTAATACCACATTTCCTGGCAATAATCAAACTAGCCTAAAAGGGTCTGATGAAATCATTATAAAGTCCCCTAGTTAAGGGGACAAAAGCACAGTTAACACAATGAGAAAACAAATACCATCTCCTATTTCTGTAAACTAAGAAGATACGGTGTCAAGTATCCCAGGTGGGTCTCCATCCAGCTCCTAACTTTCCCTTCCAGCCCAACTTGAACAGCCAAGCAACTTTACTCACTTATCTAGCTTCCATGTTACAAATGCACATTCCCAAGACATCCCTTCCACAATTCCTTGGGGGCTGAGAGGTAGGAGAAGGGAGGTTGGGGTTGAATAAGAATTGCAGTCAGTAGAAGCATCCTAGCCTTGCCATGGCTGAGCAAGAGTTAAACTGAAGGTACCATTGGCTGATAACACTAGCAGGGTAAGTAAGAGAAGAAGAAAGGGACTCATTTGTGCCTTTGCTGCTATCCCAAATGTATCTCATCCTGAACCTTGTATGTGTCCTCCTTCCCTTGAACACAATTCAGGCCTGCAGGTGCTATGTGGTTCCCATAGGCTAAACCTTACCGCTTAGAACTAAGGTGTTAAGCACATGATAATCTGCACTTCGGAGAATTCTGTCTTTCACTCAGTTACAATCTTATCACACTTGTCCCAATTAATTTTTTAAAGCATAATCAATCACTTCAGGTATGTTGTTTAAAAATACGTCCTCTCATTAAACAAGGAATTTTAGATAAAAGAAGGGCATTTATGTTATCAAGAGTTTATTTAAATTTCTAATGACCGCTTTCTAAATTCTGATATTTAAGACATCATTAGTGTGTTAGAACCTTAGAGACAGTTGAGTTAACCAAAATCAAAACAAACAGAAAATCCTCTGAGCTATTCTCCTAACCCTTTTCAATTATAAAAGATCATCAATTTTATTCTCTTGCTTTTGCTGGAGATTAAAGTCACAAAAGCATTCTCCAAAGCAACATTTTTTTTAAATGTAAAACAAGTATCCTATAAAAAAAATGAAGCTAGCCATGTCATTTAACTATACAACAGACAATTCTTTAACAGTACAATATTAAAGTCATGACTGTTAAGGGGACTTTCCAATACGGCAGAAAAAAATTTCCTGCATTTTCAGAATTATAATATTTATTTGGCAGATTCAAACAAGAAAACAAACAAGACTTGATAGACTCTTAAATACATACTACTTACATGACACCTTGTAGAACTTTCTGGGGATCAGGGTCAAATAGCCTGTCAACATAGTGGCGACTGCTAGCTGTTACTTCCTAGAAAGTGGGGGAAAAATTGTGACATCTGAAGCCATGCAAATCACAAATTCACAGCATCACCCACAACATCAAATAGCTATATAATCTACCTTAAGGTAAGTGCACTAGAATGTCTACAAAATGCTTATTATATTAAATCATTCTGAGAAAAGTTGTGACAAGATAAATAAAAAGATGAGGAAGAAGATAGCTGGTTCTCACTGAAAACATAACTAGACAGTAGGACCTTTGCGTTAAGCCCTGCAAGTTTTGCCAACAGAAGTACTGGGCATTAAGGAGCAGTTAAGTTTCTTAACTAGCTTTTGGATGTCACCTATGTATGAAAAAGAGAAAGGAACATAGCTTCTGTTTAGTGCACACTAACGGGAAAGAAAACCTGGCTCTCAGCGAGGAAAAGGGGTAGGAACTTCATCAATGGTCTTCGAGGGGTAGTCTAGGTGCAAGAGAAAGTGCCTCAGATTGCTGTACAGTAGCTGCACTGCTAGAATGAGACATATGCAAAAATATAAACTAAAACGAAGGAGCTGTCACTTTCTGTTAGGGGAAAATAATTAGGAATTAGAGTGATTGTTCAGGTCCGAGACAGTTAGCTAAGCTGAAATGGCCAAAGCTGGATATAAGGGGGAGGGTGAGCGCATAAAGAGCAAGAGGAGACACTTACCTCCCTTTATTTGTATCGTGGGGCTTGCTCTATTATGTTATGTTATGTGATTTTTTTTACATTTAATTCTCAATACTTAACCTTATTTAAAACAAAGAACATTCTTAATTATTAGTTTAAGAACCAGAGAAAAAGCATTTTTGTCCCTTGCTTTTTCTTTCTGATACCTGCTGAAATATACTCATATACCCATTAGCAATAAATTATTACAGAGAAGAGGAAATACTTTTCAAATTTACCCAGAACCCAGATCAGTAAAGAGTTCATTGCCAACACACAGTGCCAGCTTAAGCTTCTGAGTCAGCAAAAGTAACTGAAGAAAAACTACATAAATTCTAATTGCCTGACAATAGTTAAAAAAAAAAAATCAAAGCATATTTTCATATTATGAGCTTGCAAGCAAAATATATTCACAGACAACTCAAATGCTCACATTAAAATGTACTCCATTTATAAAGAACGAAGCCAGAGGTATATCACATTACCTGGCTTCAAATTATACTACAGAGGTACAATAATCAAAACATGGTATTGGCAGAAGAACAGACACACACACCAATGGAACAGAAATGAGAACCCAGAAATAAAAGCACAGGTAGTTGGGCAAACAATTTTTAACAAAGGAGCCAAAAATACACAATGCAGAAAAGAAGGCCTCTTCAATTAATGATGCTGGGAGAATTGGAAAGCCACATGCAAAAGAATGAAACCAGATTATAGTCTGCCCCCTTGTATAAAAATGAATTCGAAATGGATCAAAGATCTAAATATAGGATCTGAAACAATAAAATCCACAGAAGAAAACATAGGTACTAAACTTATGAACCTGAGTTGTAGAGAACATATGAATTTGACCCCAAAGGCAAGGGGAAGTAAAGGCAAAAATAATTGAGTAGGACCATATCAAACTAAAATGTTTCTGCACAGCAAAATAGAACAGCAACAAAACAAAAGGGCAACCAACGGATGGGAGATGATATTTGCAAACAATAGCTCCAACATGGCATTAATACCCAAAATAAACAAAGAACTCATACAGCCCTACATGGTTTGGCTCAATGGATAGAGAGGCAGCCTGCGGATTGAAGAGTCCAGGGTTTGATTCCGGTCAAGGGCACATACCCGGGTTGTGGGCTTGATCCCCAGTGGGGGGCATGCAGGAGGCAGCCACTCAATGTTTCTCTTTCATGTCAATGTTTCCCTTTCTCTCCCTCTAAATTAAATACAAAGACATATCCTATGTAATAAAAACCCATCGACTTAATGGCGGGATGACCAGAACGACTGGTTGACCAGTTGCTATGACGCACAGTGACCACCAGGGGGCAGACGCTCAACGCAGGAGCTGCTCCCTGGTGGTCAGTGTGCTACCACAGTGGGAGCACTGTTCGGCTGACCATGATGAGCAGCTGTTCCCGCTGCGAACCCCAGGCTGATGGGCAGGAACTTGGGCTGTGATCCTTGCCTCCTCGACCCAGGCTCCTCCTCTTCGCTCCCTACCGCCGCCTCCAGATGCCTGCAGGCCTTGCAGAGCTGACCCCGGAGGCTGGGAGGCAGGTTCTTGGCTGCCATGGGACTGAGGCTTACTGCACCGCCTCACAGTGCTAGTGTCCCTGGGCCCAGCCCTGACCGGGTCCCCTGGAGAGGCAAGTGCTCCAGCTCCACATAAGACACCGGACCAGGGAGCAGCTGCTCAGAGGGCGGGCCCACCGCCACTCGGCAGACTGGGATGAGAGGCGCTCGGGTGGGAAACAAAAGATAAATATTTTTATAATACCTGACACTTGTTTAGTATGTTACAGTTTACAAAGCATTAGCCTATCTATTTTCTCACTTAATTCATATGCTATTTAGAAATTAAAATATTATAATACACTTTTCAAGGGGGAACTGGAACTGTGACCCCTAAGAAATGGAAGTTTAAACTAACAACTGCCAATCAAAATTTAATATGTCAATTATTCCACAAACTACTAGGAACTTCAAGAGAAAAGTGTTCATAGTGTTTGTTCATTCAAGTTTGTTAGGGAAAATCTTGGTTAAGGGAGAGATGAAAGAAATACAACCAAAAAACCCCAGGATGTTTGAACTCTAAAATTCAGTTTAAAACCTATTTCAGGCTGAAATTGAACATGTAAATTAAATATCTTTAATTTACCAGGTGTTATGTTAGGTCCTGGTAATAGAGAGATAAGATAGAGTCCCTTACTCTCAAGGCGTTCACAGCACAGAAAAGAAGCAGATATGTAAGAAAGTTACAAATGTAACTTGAAGCACACGATAAGTGTAACCATAATTTATAGAAAAGTAGTAACTGAGTATTTACTTAAATGGTATATATTAGTTTCCTGCTATTTCTTACTTAATACAACTGGGGCACTGTGTAAATTCTTTAAAAGTTACAATGTGAGGATAGTTAACTTACCTATGAGTTTCACTTCAGGAAAAACTAGCTGGTTCTACAGAATATGTTTTAAGAAGAGGGTGTTAAGACTGGTACAGTTGGGAACCACTAACTAAAATAGCTAATGTTCCAGTTAACTGGGAGCTCCAGAAACCCTTCCCCATCCCCAAAATTTGATTTTCTAATGTCTCTAAAACTCTCAGTCCCTTCCTCTTCCAGATGCTTCCTTTGGTTGCTTTGAAAATTTTGTGAGATGCCAAATTCACAATAATTCATTTTAAAGACCAGGGACACTTGATATGTTTGTATTTGGCCATATAGAGCTTAGGGTTGCCACAATCCAGCATATCAGAAATCAATACTTTGATATCAGCATTTTCTTAAATTGTGCCTTAATTTCTAATCATATGTTCTCTTTGGTTCTGGTGAGAGAGTTCAACTCACAAAATCCTAAAAACTACTACCTACTGTTGCTTTGAAGAGTTCTGGTGATATGTAGTATTTCTCTGCCAGAGGCTTATTTCACTATTAAGCAAAAGTAATCACTACACAATTCCTTCCCGATTGTGAGGGAAAATATCTGCATCCCTCTGGAACAATACAAACAGGCTAATATCACCAACAAAGAACGACCTTTTCCTTTCAGACAGCTATTATGGCCTTCCACTATACTCCAAAATTCCCACTGGCCTCCAAAAGGAGGTAAAATTAGAACAAAATGCAAGTACTAGTTAAAACCCAAGATTTTGGTGGTTTTTTATTTTCTTTTTCTTCTTGTATTCTAGTAAACTTCTGACCCCATTAGGATTTTCATTCAATTTTTTCAGACCAATCTTATAGTATTTTTGCAACTAATTTTATCCTTAATTTTTTAAAATCATGCATTCATTCTTTGGTGTTTCTATAGGTTCACAGCACCCTTCCTCCCTCAGATTAATCAAAAGCCTGCTTTTCTGCAGCCTCTAGCAACTCTGGAAAGTTTATAAAATGGCACCTCACAGCTGGGTGGGTCCTATCAGTATAGAATGTAATATACCTATAACAACCAAGATGACTGGAGTATAATCTGCTTTAGTTTCACAAACACAATCATGAAAATTCTTAAATATATAATTTTAAACTTAATCTTCTTGGGTAAGAAGCAATAAATAATTAAAACAGAAAATCCTTTACATGTTAAGAGAACATATTTTAAAATAAATAGTAAATAAATTAGTGCTCATAAAGTTTGAAAATAAAATTCTCAAATGTAAGGCTGTGCACACACTTTTTTTTTAATTTAGGTGTTTGGAAATCTGACTGACACTTTAATAGGACAGCAGGCAAGTCAACCTTTCTGGTTCTGTTTTCCCTGTTGAAAAAGAAAGACAAGAATGAACTACAGATAATCTGCAGGTTTCTTCCAGGCAAAGATTCCATAATTTTACAGTCACACAAAAAGAAATCTATATATATATAAAAGCCAAGCAACTAGAACACCAGAACAACTGGAACGACCAGTAGTTATGATGTGCACTGCGGCTGGCCAACCAGCCTGATTGGGGGGTGGCCCCTCCTGGATCAGGGACAAGGTCAGCCAGTCAAACTCCCATGGCCCCTCCCCCTCACTGGCCTGGCCCCATCGGTCCTCCTACCCTGATCAAGGCTGGGTCTGGCCAGCCAACCACCCATGGTCCCTCCCCCTCACTGGCCCTGCTCTATCAGCCCCCATTGGGGCGGGTTGGCTGGACCCTCCCCCCTGTGCACGAATTCGTGCACCAACCTCTAGTTTTTTTCATAATAGAAAAACTAGGCACAATTAGATTAAAAGGGATATGAAGAGTAGACTTTATTTTTTCTGTAATGAGTGTTTAAAGTAATAAAATATTAATATAGTCCTGGCATAAAATTGACAATTATAAACATGCTTTGGTGATCACAAGAACTGAAAGCAATTTATATTCATGCTTCTTACAGGTGCTGCAGTGGTTCATCCTTTTAAAGTATGGTACAAATCACAAAGAACTATATGTATCTAGATAACCACTAAAGCTCCCTCTCACCATTAAATTCTATTTGTTCACTCTTCAATGTAGACAGAAATGTTTGAAGACCAAGGGCCAAGGAGGCATCCCTCCAGATAGAGTAAATAAGCTAAGTAAGGATGTATGGTACAAAACATCATAATCTGGATGTCAAAGAGAGCAAGAACCATCTCTGGGGCATAAGAGTGACAATGTTTATGAAGAGTGTTACAAAGATTGAGATATTCTCTGGGTTGGCTGGGGTTCATTGAAATGTCTCCAAAAATGATAAGCTACCTCAGAAAATCCACTAGGATGCATTCAAATGCCTACTTCCCGATCCTGAATGACAGTGAGGCTATTCAGACATGGGTGTGGTGTTGTCCTGGACCTTAAGAATAGTTTAAATTATTCAAGATTGCAATCACGTAATGATTTAAGAGATCCTGGGTTCCATCTTTCATGGTATACCTCAGAAGTAGCACTGTCCAGACAGGCTCGCTGTCTCCACATTTTAAAAGGCCTCATTTGCTTCAGATTTTTAGAAGCAGTAAACAGACTTGGCTTGGAGCTATCCATGGTGCTGGACTCAGAGTCAGCCCACCACTCCCAGCAATTGGTACATTAGCTTTCCTATTATAATACCATCAGGAGCTGCTGATCCATCACCCACACTGTGGCCTAAGACAATCATGAGCCACTTGTGATCTCCATCTAGTCCTCTCTGCCTATGCCCAGACCCACAAGTGCCTTACTTTCTCCTAGCTTGGATCTGCACCTAACCTAGCTCTGCCTCCCAGGCCTGCTATACATCTACTACACAAAGACCTTTCTGTAGATATAGTGCATCTCATGGAAGATCACTGATGTACTCTGGGCAACAGATTATGGTTCTTCAGAGCCAAGTACCCCACATGATACCTTACATGAGTTTTAAACCATATTGTTATAATTCTTACCATTTTGAAATGATCTTAAATGACTTTAAAATTTTGCTATGTTTTTGTGGTTGACTTTGGGATGGGTAAAGAATAGGAACTGTTAACTCAAGATTGATGTGTGGGTTTCAGGGAATCCTTACTTAGAAATTATGTGCTTCTTTAGGCATCTGCATATATTTCTGGGAAAGAGGGTGTTAAGACTATTATCCTTAAAAGGTTAAGAACCACTGATAAATATGCTGGTGATTCCCAAATAACGATCCCCTTTGTATCTGTGGTGTAATAAATATATTGGGTCTTTGTCCCAGTTCCCGGCACAGAGCTCAAAAAACTACTGGAATTTCCTTACTAATATGAATATCTTTGGTTATTCATAAGGAGCCCCTTTTGAGCACACGAGTTAATGCTAATGAATGATTAAGCTGAGGCCCCTAGAAAGCCTCAGGATGGGACTTATTACCAGAAAGAGCAAGTGATTAGAGGGTTTGAATTTTTTTAATATATATTTTTTATTGATTTCAGAGAGGAAGGGAGAGAGAGATAGAAACATCAATGATGAGAAAGAATCATTGATCGGCTGCCTCCTGCACGTCACCTACTGGCGGGGGGGGGAAGAATCGAGCCAGCAACCCGGGCATGTGCTCTTGGCCGGAATTAAACCTGGGACCCTTTAGTCCGCAGGCTGACGCTCTATCCACTCAGCCAAACCGGCTAGGGCAAGAGGGTTAGAACTTTCAATCCCATCCACCAACCTCTGGGAAGGGAAAGAATAAGGGACTGGAGGTTAAAGCTCTATAAAATTTTCTGGAATAAAATTTGACATCCACATGCCAGGAGGTTGGCAAAACCCAGTTTTACTGGGACAGAAATTCCTGTACCTGGGACCTTTCCAGATCTTGCCCTATGTACCTCTTCACCTGGCTGTTCATTTGTATCCTTTATAATAAACTACTACACATAAGTAATTGTTTTCCGGAGCTTTATGAACTGTTCCAACAAATGACCGAATCCGAGGAAGGACTTATGGGAACATGATTTATAGCTGGTCAGTCAGAGGTACAGAAGAACAACCTGGACTTGCAACTGGTGTCTGAAGTGGGAGTCTGTAGGACTGAATCTTTAACTTGTGGGATCTGACATGATCTGCGTGTAGATCATTCAGAACTGAGTTAAATTGTAGAACACACAGCTGGTGTCCACAGAGAATTGGACAATTGCTTGGTGGTATTGGAAATATTCCAGAATATCCAACTGCCTACCGGCAACTCTAAATGGATGTCCAGAAAATACTTTAAACTCAGCATGTCCAAAATAAAACTCATTTTTCCTCCTTCTACCTTAACACATTCCTCTCCTAATCCTCAACATCTCAGTATATGATAAAACCTAGTTTAAAGGTAAAAATCCTGCAAATCACGCTTAATCGTGATCATGACTATCCTTTTCCTCATTCCCCTTATCCAATCAGTCACCACTGACAGCTTTTTGAAAGCCTAACATATTCTTAAAAGAATCATGTGCTCTGTAATCATTTCCCAGGTGGTAAAGACCTCCAAATATTAACTGATCCTAAGGTGAGAGGCTCTTCCCAGGGGTTAGAAACTCTCCCAACTTTTCATTTTTAACAGAAAGCATGCCAATCTCAGCATTCCCCTCTCCCAATAACTGTATTATGAATATACCACAGAATAAAGCTAACTCTTTATTCTTCTGATTTTACGGAACGAAGTCAAAACAGTTTTCCTTTCTAAAAGAGACAAGCGGGGGCCGTTTCTGCAAAACAGCTTTTAATTTGAAATACCTTTCATTCCTATGTGAGTGGTCCCAAGGATCATAGTAAAACTGTCCAGTGAAGGCAGCTATTCTTCAACTTACAGAAAGTTGAATTCCATATCTTTACCCAAAAGCCAACATGACAGATGGCACTGCAAAACAACTGCCAAATCAGAAATAAAAAAGATAACTTAAAATCACTGAAATTCATGGTCTCTAGCACTATTTTAAAATTCTTTATGAGTCCTAGCCAGTTTGGCTAAGTGGATAGAGCATCGGCCTGTGGACTAAAGGGTTTCGGGTTCGATCCTGGTCAAGGGCATATGCCTGGGTTGCAGGCTTGATCCCTAGTAGGGGGAGTGCAGAAGTCAGCCTTTCAATGATTCTCTCTCATCACTGATGTTTCGATCTCTCTCTCCCTCTCCCTTCCTCTCTGAAATCAATAAAATTTTTAAAAATTACTGAGAATGAAGAGAATAGGAAGGCTAGATCTCCAAGTGAAATAATAGGATCCAACACAAAGATGATTTTAATTCTTAGTAAAATTTAAACGACTTCTTGAGCACTTATTGTCTAAATTCAGGTGGCATACTTTCCTTAAACAGACAGCAGGATGTCTAGAAAGAAAGACAATGAGCATCTTTCATTCTTCACACATTGCCAGTAAAGATTAGGAAGTTCATGCTAATTAATTTATTTTAGGACCACGTCCAGACATATATACCTTTGCTTTTTTGGTGCTTTGTAGAGTAAACTAATGGCAGACTTTAAAATATGCTGACCAGGTTTTACTTTGCATGTATTTATAAAAATGAATAGATGGCCAGGCCGCGGTGGCTCAGTGATTGAGCATCAGCCTATGAACAGGGAGGTCACAGTGCAATTCCCGGTTGGGGCACATGTCTGGGTAGTGGGCTCGATCCTGGGTGTGGGGCGTGCAGGAGGCAGTGATCGATGATTCTCTCTCATCATTGATGTTTCTATCTCTTTCTCCCTCTCCCTTCCTCTCTCTGAAATCAATAAAAACATACTTAAAATAAAATAAAATAAAAACCAAGAGAGGCCAAATTTGTGCTTATAGCATAGTTGGCTTAAAACTTCACAGAAGCCCTAACCGGTTTGGCTCAGTGGATAGAGCGTCGGACTGCAGACTGAAAGGTCCCAGGTTCGATTCTGGTCAAGGGCATGTACCTTGGTTGCGGGCACATCCCCAGTAGGAGGTGTGCAGAAGGCAGCTGATCAATGTTTCTAACTCTCTGTAAAATATCAATAAAATGTAAAAAAAAAAAACTTCACAGAAAACTCTTTTCTAACTATTGTCAGTTGTTCATGTAAAGAGAAAAATCAATATGCAGCTTGAGTCCAACAAAATACTTACAGTCCTTAGAACAGAACAAAATTAAGGAATATCCCGAGTTGGAATATACTATACAGTTCTGAAAGCTGCTTGTCAAAAAGGATAATAGTAAAGAAGGCTTAATTAATAAGTGCGTCAGCTGTCCATATTAGCCTACATTGCATTTCAAAAGCATTTCATTACCTTGCCTCTCTCAAATAATTACAAAGTAATCAAAATAAAATACAATCATCTTCTTAACAGGGTCTTTCAAAAGCATACATTTTCATTTTAAGTCCAGTTATCAATTGAAAAAAGAATAGATCAAGCCTTTGGTATTATGTCTAATTCTTCACCACGCCCAAGGTTTTGCAGATTTTCTCCAGTTTTATTTCCCCTAAAAGTTTTATTTTGTTTTACAATTAAATCTATGACCCATTTTACTTTTTGTATGACATGTGAGGTTGAGATAAAAATTCATTTTTAACCTATGGTTAAGAGGACAAAAAGGTAAGTAACAGGCTGGGAGAAAATATTTGCAAAGCACCTGACAAAGGACTCGTAGCTAGAATATATGGAGAAATTTCAAAACTCAACAGGCAAAAAACAGTCCAATTAGAAAGTGGTCAAGGGACATGAGGAAATATTTCACTGAAATATTTAATTCATATTTTAATAAAATATGGATTTTATTAAATAAATAATGAAGATATTTTTTACACTACTAATCATTATGGAAATGTAAATTAAGGCCATAATAAGGTATCACTACACATCTATTAAAAGAGCTAGCCAGATGGCTCAATTGGTTGAGCTTCCACCCAGGCACTTAGAAGATGAGGTTCAAACCTGGATTGCGAGCTCAATCCCCAGTAGTGGGTATACAGGAGGCAGCTGATCAATGTTTCTATCCCCCTCCCTTGCTCTCTCTAAAATCAATAAAAACATATTTTTTAAAAAATAATGACAATATCAAATGCTTATGAGGGTGCAGAGAAACTGGATCTCTTAGACATTATGGGTGGGAATATAAAATGGTAGAGCCACCCTAAAAAAGTTGGTTGATTTCTTTAAGAACTAAATCATACAATGTAACAATTGCACTCTTGGACATTTATCTCAGGGATACCAAAAGTTATGTCTTATTATGGTTGCAAGATGCCCTTCAGCAATAACCATCAGAAAACTAAATAAGGCTCATTACTTGCTAGATCATGAGATGGTGGGAAGCACTCATGCACATGGGTCTGGGGTTCTGCTTTTATTGGAGCTGAGGCTAGGGTTTATTGGAGTGAGCCTAGGGTTTCATTGGCTCACTCTTTATTCATGAATTTAAAATACAAAAACCAGAATTTAAAGCTTGAAAAGAATAAAAACAAGCGACTCAAAGGTTTGGTTACTGAAATCAACTAAAATATCTAAAATAAAGGCACTCACTGGAGGGACTTGGTCTGGCTCTTTATCTAGTCCTGCAGCTAACAATGTTTATTGGAAACTAGAGGCCCAGTGCATAAAATTCGTGAACGGGTAGGATCCCTAGGCCTGGCCAGCGATCAAGGCTGATCAGGGCCTTCTGGCTGCTGGCCAGGGCCTTCCTTCATTCTGCGCCGCCCCCTGATGGTCAGCACACATCATAGCGAGCGATCAAACTCCTGGTCGAACTCCCAAGGGGACACTTTGCATATTAGCCTTTTATACATAGAGACAGTAGAGGCCGAATTCATGCATGGGGCAAGGGGAGGGACCATGAGAGGTTGGCCAGCTGGAGGAAGGACCGTGGGAGGTTGGCTGCCAGCCCCAAGGAGGGAGCCAGCCCTCAGCCCCCCTGGGAAAGGGGCCGAGTCCGCTGCTACTCACCTCTGGTTCCCTTTCCCAGCCCGGGGCCCAAAGGCCCCGTTGGGGTTGGGAGAGGAGGCTACAGTTGCTGGGCCTGGGGT
>NW_006287951.1:4841438-4843931 GCF_000327345.1 Myotis davidii | reverse complement strand
GTACAAACGATCAGGCAGACAATAAGTTACTGGAGTTTAGAAGAACCCCACATCACTTCAACTTGAGAAAGCCAGTTTATATGGCATAGAAAGTTCATATAGAAGGATAAACAATCTCATACCCAAAGCTGAAAATGAAATGTCAGGCCTTCGGCAATAAAAACCCAATAAAGCCCGGCTGACATGGCTCAGTGGTTGAGTGCTGACTTATGAACCAGGAAGTTACGGTTCAATTCCTGGTCAGGGCATGTGCCCAGGCTGTGGGCTTGGTCCCCAGTGTGGGGTGTGCAGGAGGCAGCCAATAAATGATTCTCTCTCATCATTGATGTTTCTGTCTCTCTCCCTCTCCCTTCCTTTCTGATATCTAAATATATACTAGCATATATTTAAAATATATGTATTTTAAATCCACTAAAAAATTGAAGCAGGGATGTGGCATATCCAATGTGTTCTATAGAAAACTTAATGGGGAGAATGAACTTGAACTGAGAGGGTAAGACAATACAGACAGTAAAAATACTTGAGAGAACACTGGTAACGCAGGCACAAAATGAAAGGGCGACCATGGGAACAGACAGATGGGAGAAACACTAAGAATAAAGAGCCAACAAAACTTAAGAACTAATTAGATATAGGGGCACGAAAGGGGAAAGAGACTGAGGTAATTCAAGGGGTTTATAGTGAGTCATCAGTTAAAGATAGAATCATTAATAGAAATGGGAAATCATGATCAAGTCTTCTTAGGAGATGGAATGTGCTTAGTTGGAAGTGATGGATCACATCCACACAATTGATGATGTGAGACCAGATGGAGAAAAATCAAGGCTGGCAATGCATATGGTATAAGCTGATTAGAGTTAAGGTTACAAGAATGAATAAGGTCTCTCAAAGGGGAGAAGGTAAAAAAGGCCTTAATAAAAATCCTTTAAAACCATGTGATTTGCCCCTTGCTTGAATTATGTTTATCAAGCTACAGGGTCATTCAGACTGAACTCCCTTAGGGCATGTCTGCTCTCATCCTTGTACTCTCTCAAGTATATATTACAGGTGCAGAATAAGTAGCCTATTAAGGGAATCAATCATTTTAAAGATACTTTCTGATTAATATGTCCTGTTCCACCTGCACTTTGTATTTCAAAAGGTGGTGGTGTCCTAGGTAGTACTTTGAAAGGAACAATCTTCACTTGAGTATCATCAGTGAGTTTAGACAGTTTAAGTCATTTCTCCAAAGATCGGATTTCCCAAGGCTCTAAGGAAGTGCGGGGGGAGGGGAAAGCAGCACTTTTGACAGCAAAGTACTGGGCCAGAGAAACCAGACTTTGAGACTGTGAAAATCTTTTTGTTTGTTTTGTTTTAAAAGCCCCCAGTGAGACTAGGACTAAAGCAAATCCCCACAAGAAGTAGGGAACATTCTTCAAGAAGTTTTTGAATAAAATTAATCAGAAACGATTTACTGAGGGAGTGAAATAAAAAGTTCAATTGCATGCACTATACATGTTGGCAATGTACAGAAAGTGAAGCAGTTTTGGGCGAAATGAAAGACAAATGAGATAATAAAAAGGAATTGAGAACAGTAGACACATACTTTCTTACAAACATGTGCTCTCCCACAAAACATTCCCTGGATATTCCAGCCAGAGGTGGAGCAATGGGCTAACCTGATTCAATACTTAGGCGAATAGTATTTCCCAGTTGCCGTTTTAAAATAAGAAAAAGGACTACTAAAATGGATTAGGGGAGAAACTTGTGTAGGACAGCCCCAAATTAAGTGACCCAAGGTTGCAGGGCGCCAAAGTGCTCTAACCCTGAATCCTAAGCAAAAGTCCTAGGTGCCTCGGGAGAGCTGAGTGTGTTGGCGGGAGAAGTCGGGGGAGAGAAGAAACCGGTTGGAGTCGCAGACTCTAGGCACCTGAGAAGCCATCTATCATCCACCTACCCTCTCAGTGTCAGACGACCACCCCTCCCCCCCAACCAGTCGGAAAGGTGGTCTACCAGCGCACACCGGCTTGTTTCCAGGGACGGCAAATGGACCACCGATAAACGGTCCATTCCCAACCAGACGGGTCTCATTTGCTGCAAAACCCTTTGAAGTTATCGCCCAGTAACTGTCACCTCTGGCCCCGGATCTCTCACGAGCAACACCACCAGGAAAGCCCTGTTTTGTTTAAGCTTAAAGCAACCACCACCACCACCACCAGGTATTTACTTCCTGGCACGTCAATATGTTCCCTTCCTTCAATAATAGGAAAATTGGGTCTTCCTTCTTTTTCAAGATATGAGTCCCCTTAAAGGAAAAAAGAAATGCCAGGCACAAGGTAAGCTCCCTCAGACTCAGGGCTGCACCCTCCCGAACGGAGAAAAGGGGCTGAAGTAACTACACCCACCAGACGTTGCAACTGATAGGAAACCCCCCACTGCCAAGCAGCGAGCTCCCCGGCCAGCGCCCGGCTGCTGGGGCGCCACGGAAGCCGCACAGACCTGGCTTGGCAGCTC
>NW_006287951.1:4832769-4841110 GCF_000327345.1 Myotis davidii | reverse complement strand
GCAGGTAGGCGAGAACGGACCACGCTCCAGACAGGGCGGGAGGGCGGTCAGGGCCCGCAGGAGGAAGGACAAAGGGATACCGCACCGGGAGCCTCCTTACGAATCGTCCGCTGGGAAACGGCAGCTACTCTCAGCCTGGGTTAGAGGTGGGAGCGGACGGCAGTCCGCGCATGCGCAGAGAGCAGCTGCGGGCCCCACCTGCCGCGCGCGGGGGGCGGAGCCTCGGGGGCGGGGTCTCGCTGCGCCGCTACTAGCCTCGCGGACCGATTGGTCGGAATGAGTTCGCGTGTACAAATCCCAAAGCACTAGTGTGTGAACCCACGTCTATAATTTGAAGCACATTTATCGCACTCCTTCTTTGCACCAAACTTGCACATTTATCGCACCCCTTCTTTGCACCAAACTTGCACATTTATCGCACCCCTTCTTTGCACCAAACTTGTAGCGTCGCTACCTCTATGTTACAGGTGGAGAAACCGTGATCTCAGCACATGGCCTTCAGCCACCCAGTAAGTTTCACAATCCGGCTCTGAAGTGTGACCGGCGTTAGCATGGTCTTGCCTTACCCACCGATGCCGGCGCTGTACTAAGAGATACTCGAGCCCTAACCGGTTTGGCTCAGTGGATAGAGTGCTGGCCTGCGGACTGAAGGGTCCCAGGTTCGATTCCGGTCAAGGGCATGTACCTTGGTTGTGGGCACATCCCCAGTGGGGGGGGTGCAGGAGGCAGCTGATCAATATGTCTCTCTCATCAATGTTTCTAGCTCTCTATCCCTCTCCCTTCCTCTCTGTAAAAAATCAATAAAATATATTAAAAAAAAAAGAGATACTCGAGTCAGAACGCCTGGGTTTAATCCTTGCTGCTTCATTTACCGGCTGCATTACCCGGGCAAGTTACTTAACCTCGTTTACGTCAGTTTTCTCTTCTGTTAAAAAAAGAAGGGGGGAGGGGAGGTTAGGAGGATGGAGAATGTAAAGCTCTTAAAACATGCCTGGAATGTAGAAAGCGTTATATATGTTAGCATTTCTCCAGCTTCTGGGTCCAGTAGGAAAAAATGGCGACAAATATCTGAATAATTCACACTGAAATGCTCTGATAACTGAAGCCAAATGAAAAATATGCTTCAAACTCCAGTGTTTCTGATTGATGAACTCACCTCTCCCACTTCGTGTGTGTGTGCGCGCGTGTGTGTGTGTGTCCTGGACTTGGTCCAACAGGTTTCACCTTCGTGTTGCTGGTAACCAGGAAGGTGTTCCCAGGATGGTTACAATGAGCCTGTTCCGTTACTTGTTCTTTCATTTCCATAAGCCACTCTCTAAATTTATTGTAGCATTAATCATCCTTGCTAATGGGTCTATGTGTCCCTAACAATCTGTTGAGTTTCTGGAAAGCAGGAATTTTGTTTTAGATTTTCCTTGCGCGACAACACTATTTCTCAAACTTTAGTAATCTGCATACCATTCCCACGATCTTTGCCAATCTGCACCCAGGTATTATTATTCACTCAATATCTTTCTAAAACTAATTTCAAATCATTAAATAATTTTAGCCTCATCCTAAACCATAATACTCTGTAAAATCAAGTTTATTGTTCTCTTTATTTTTTATTCTAGTATGCATTAACATAACTACAAAGTTTAAAAGTCCATCCATGTATTACCTTAAATCATGTCATGTATTGCATACTCAACAGCACAAAACATAACCACTACACAGCTCATACAGGGGTATCACTTGATTTTTCAGTTGATATTTGCATGGCATAGAGTTGTTATAGCTGTGTTTGATCCACACTTTATCTATTAGTTCAAGCCATACATCCTCCAGGAAGCCCTTCCCCCAAGTTTAGATTAGGTGACCCCTCCTTCATGCCCTCCTTCATCATTCTGTTTTTGCCAGTAACACAGCATTTCTAACAATATATTGTAATCATTGTTTATTTGTTGGTTTTCCCTTTATACACAGTATGGCAGGTACTAGGAATTTTATCTTCTATGGATCTTGTCTCACTGTTACCTTAGGATACTCAGTAAATGTTTACTGAATTAATTTTTGGCTTAGTTTAGGTGCCCCAAAAGGCAGGTCCTGGGACAATGATTTGGATACTGATAGTTTATTTGAGAAAAGTTTCCAAGGAACAGAATTGATGGGTCAGGGAGAGTGAGAAAAGAAAGAAGAAAAAGTCAATAGAAGCATCCATTATTAAAGTCATGCTTATTTCTTCAAGACCTCTGAGAAACTTGCAGAATGGCCCCCTGGGTATCCATCTTGAGGTTGGAGCATTTATTTTCCATTTGCATCCTGTACAAGCTGGTTGAGGTTTTCTCCGGGGCTCATAGAACTCCCTATCATCCTGAATTGTACTTGTGCACAGAGTAGAGAGGACTTCTTGACTTGATGTAGAAAAACAGAATCTGTAGGTAGGTGTGTTTCACAACGGAGAAGCGAAGATAATTTATGCAGTTTAAATCTGATCTTTTCACCCTTTTCAATTCAAGAATGGAATCTGGAAGTCATAAAACTTATAAAGGAGAGATATTGTGTGTCTGTGTCTGTGTGTATGTTTTCTGATGAAATTAGAAAGTCCAATGAAATGCCTGACAAGTTTAAGATTCAGAGGCTAGAGACACTACACAGAACTCTCTTTATCCTTCTATGATGTTTACCTCTGTTCAGTTTTATCACCACAGAGGGGCTCTCTCCAGAGTTTTCCCCAAGTGTGCTGCCATCTGGTGGTGGTAGGTGTCATAATCACCAAGTTCAATTACTATAAGATGCGGATAGCAAGAATGGATGTTTTTCCTGATGTTTGTAACATTTTATACACTCACTTGAAAACTCATTGCCCAGAAATCTCCATAGCTCCCTCCCTTATTCATGGAGGTTTCTGCTCAGTATGTCACCATATCATAATGGTCTTCCAGAACCATGTATATTTATTCGTTAAGTACCCTACTACCGTCACTATGACATTTCCTACCCACTTTACCTGCGCTATTTTTAATCATCTATCTTTTAAACACAGTTCTTTCTTTCTGTGTCCTTTATTTTTCTCCAGCTCTCGTTTGACTAGATTTTACTGTCAAGTCTTTTTTTTTTCTTCCCCAAAATGGCCCGTGGGTATTGTATCCCTGGATTATTATTTTTTTAATGGTTGAAAACATCTGCTTGTTCACTTTTTCTTGAACATATCTTGGCTAATACAACATACAGGAAAACAGAACATATTCTAGGTATTTTGAGCAAAAAGATTAGAAAATTGTTGCAAGAACTAAAGATGCAAAGAGGGAGGGAGAACTTTACTTGAGATCAGGAAAAACAGGAAGTTCACACCACTGAGGGAGCCTGGGGTGCTGGGCTCCCACAACCATTGCCAAAGCCAGGAGAGAAAAGAAATCTTTCTTCTACCTTCTACACTCCGGCGAGAAAAAAAATTATGAGATATTCTAAATTAAAAACAACAACATACAATTGCCTGAGAGTAAAAACCAACAACACACAGTTGCCTGAGAGTGCCTAGTTAGCCTGTTAATAGCGGTGGACCAGCTCTGACATTCCTGTAATCCCAGGAGCTCCCGCTTCTCATTTACAATGACCTTTCCAATCTGCTGCCCACAGGGAATCCACAGGCGTGGACACTTCTTTGAGGACCCTGATGCACCTATCCCAGAACTAGCTCCACTGCACTTTCTCCCATCCCTTTCGTGTATAGCTAATGTAAATCCTTTCAGCAAGGCTTACATCTTTCTGCCCCTAACTCAACACCCAAAAACACAAACCAATTAAAAAAACGGTAAAGGACCTGAATAGACTCTTCTCCGAAGAAAGCATACAGGCCACCAACAGGCGTATAACAAGATGCTCAACGTCGCTAATCATCCGAGAAATGAAAATTAAAACCACAATGAAGTATCAACTCACACCTGTCAGAATGGCTATCTCCAGGAAATCAACAAACAACAAATGTTGCTAGGGATGCACTGAAAAGGGAACCCTCTTGCACTGTTAGTGGGAAAGCAGATTGGGGCAGCCACTGTGGGAAGGAGTATGGAGTTACCCCCCCCAAACACCCCCCAAATTAAAAATGGAATTGCCGTATGACACAGCAATTCCACTTCTAGGAACTTATCAGAAGAAATCCGAAACACTAAATTGAAACAATATATGCACCCCTATATTCATTGCAATGTTATTTACAATGGCCAAGATTTGGAAGCAGCCAAGTGTCCCTCAGTAGATGAGTGTATAAAAAGGCAGAGGCACATTTACATGATAGAATACCATTCGGCTGTAAAAAAGAAGGAAATCTTACCCTTTGCAATAACATGGATGAATTTGGGGAGCATCATGCTAAGTGAGATCAGTCAGAGAAAGACAAGTACCATATGATTTCACTCCTTTGGGGAACCTAATGAACAAAATGAACTAACAAGCAAAATAGTGACAAACTGACAGAGAGCTGCTGACAGCTGTGGTGTGTGTGTGTGTGTGTGTGGGGGGGGGGTCGTGATGGGGGGAAGGAATTGAGCCAAAAAGAAAGAAAGAGGGAAAACAAAAAGCTCACATAAAGGGACAACAGTGTGGTGATTGTGGGATTGGATGGAGGTGGAGGGGGTATAGAGGAGGGTATAGTGGTGATAAAAAAGAAAAAAGAGCAGAGATGGATGAACTATTCTCCTTATGTTCTTAATTAGATGTTGCCAAAGGTGCTTTATTTCATCTTGGCCACTCACTCGTCAGTTGACAATGTGGTCTTTTCCTCCTGGATGTTTTGGAGACACTCATCTGCTTTTGCTGAGCATGCTGTTTAGTTATGCAAACAACTACTTGCTAGAAAAGAAAACAAAACAAAAAATCCTGTCCCCTGATTCTCCCAGCCTCTCCCCAGACTCCACAAGTCCGCACCTCCACCTGCACCTCAGCCACGGATCTATGATTTGTTTGTGAGCTTTGATGACACCCCTATGGGGGCCACCTCCCTGGCCCGGGTCCGTAAGGCAGTGCTGCATGACAGGTGGATGGTGGCTGTGAAGGTCCAGCAACCGAAGGTGCAGGTGCAGAGCTCAAAGGACATTCTCCTGATGGGGGCGCTCGTCCTGGCTGTCAAACAGCTGCTTCCAGCATTTGAATTCATGTGGCTGGTGGACGAAGCCAGGAAGAACTTGCCTTTGGAGTTGGATTTCCTCAATGAAGGGAGGAATGCAGAGAAAGTGGCCCAAATACTCAAGCACTTTGATTTCTTAAAGGTCCCCCAAATCTACTGGGAGCTGTCCACCAAGCGGGTCATTCTGATGGAGTTTTAGATGGTGTGCAGGTCAACGACAGAGACTACATGGAGAGGAACAAGATTGATGTCAACGAGATCTCGTGCCACCCAGGCAAGATACATATACAGTGAAATGATTTTTGTCAACAGCTTCGTGCACTGCGACCCCCACCCAGGCAGCGTGCTGGTGCGCAAGGGCCCGGACACCGGAGAGGCGGAGTTTGTCCTGTGGGATCACGGGCTCTACCAGGCGCTCACGGAAGAGTTCCGCCTGGACCACTGCCACCTCTGGCAGTCGCTGATCTGGACTGACATGGAGAAGGTGAAGAAGTATTGCCAGCATCTGGGAGCTGGCGACTTCCACCCCTTGCTGGCCTGCATGCTGATGGCCTGCTCGTGGAACTTGGTCAACAGGGGCATCAGCCAAGCTCCAGTCACTGCCCCTGAGAAATGAGAAAAAACGCGGCCACCTGCCTCCGCCAGATCAGCCAGCTCCTCACCCAAGTGCCACGCCAGATGCTGCTCATCTTCAAGATCAATGACCTACTGCGAGGCATCGAGGCAACCCTGGGCACCTGCGCTAGCTCCTTCCTCAACATGTCATGTTGCTGCGTCAGAGCACTTGCCACGAAAACAAGAACACCTTCAAAAAGACCCAGATCTCCTTCAGTGAGACCTTCAGCCTGTGGCAGATCAGCCTTCATGAACTCATTCTGCGTACGAAGGGGCTGAGGCTGGCCAGCTGGGTCTTGGTTCTGCTTTGCTGGCTGTTGCCTGCTCCACACTGAGTGGATTTCTATCCCCTTCCCTTTTTCAGTGTGACTCTATGGTGGGCACGGAGGCATGAGCCTTTACTCATGTCTCTATCAGTTGCCCTGTTTCTGCCACTTGGTGCCCTGGAGTCCCGAGGTCACAGTCTGGAATTCCTGTCCCACCATAGCCCTGTGTGAACCACAAGCTGACCATGCAGTAGTGTCTCTCCTTATCCAGGGAGATGGCACACAGTCTGCTTTCTGACTCCTGGCCTGTGCTGTTGGGTGAGACGTCCCCCCACTTCCATTAGCCCTCCCTGTGGCCCATCAATCCCACAGAGGGTGTAGGAAGTTTGACTTTACTGGAGGGGAGCAGGGTCGCTGAACTTGCTTGAGACAGGTTCCCTCTCCTCACCCTCACACTCCCCACAGGTGTCACCCCTTAGTGAGCGGCTTGGCCTCCAAGGCAGGCTGTGCCGCAGGCATGGGTTCACTGAGGTACTGGGGACCCCCTTGGGTAATGAAGCCCTTCAGGTCTTGCTCGGTGGGATTTGTAGTCTAGGTGGGAGTGAATCCACTTTGGCCATTAGGCAGGGGCGGACCTGGACACCATGTGCCATTGTGTTCTGCCTGGCTTCTTGCCTCTGCACCGCCAGGTTGCCACTGCAGGGCCGGGCCACTTCCTGCTTCTTGTAGGTTTCTCTCATCCACCAAGACTTAGACCTCCTCGGAGCTGTTAAGAAGCCCATGGCCAGGAATTCAGAGGCTCAGCTGAAACCCCTGGGTTCTCACCATAATCCCTGTGACCGGGCACCTGCCTTGTTCTAATAATTGCTTCCTGGCTTAGCCCTTTGGTTCATCGTGTGATGCCCCAAGTCCAGGAGACTGTTGTCTGAACCTCACTTACTGTGGCTAGGGTTCCACTCTGTCACCTGCCTGGACCCTGTGCTTTACCTTATTGCCTGCGGCCAGTCTGCCCCTCTCCCAGCACGAACATCTGCTCCTGTTTCTGGGACACGCCAAACTCTGGTTTTAACTCCTGTCCCTGTGTGTTCTCCAGGTGCTATTGGGTTGAATGTCTCCACACTTCCCTTAATTCCTTCTGTGTCAGGGTGGACCATGGATCCCACCCATACTGGCACATTTAACTTACAGGAAGTTTGAATTTGCTGGAGGGGAGCATGGTCTCTGAGCTGGCTGGAGGCAGGTTCCTTCTCTCTGCCCTGTCACTGTCCACAGGGGTCACACCCAGATTCAGTAGGTCCTAGCTCAGCCGTGGGCAAACTACGGCCTGCAGGCCGGATCCGGCCCGTTTGAAATGAATAAAAGTAAAAAAAAAAAAAGACCGTACCCTTTTATGTAATGATGTTTACTTTGAATTTATATTAGTTCACACAAACACTCCATCCATGCTTTTGTTCCGGCCCTCCGGTCCAGTTTAAGAACCCATTGTGGCCCTCGACTCAAAAAGTTTGCCCACCCCTGGACTAGCTCTTCCTGAGCACCTTTGCTCAAGGACAATAACTGTATTTGAGTCTCTGTGATTTAATTCACCCCATTCTTGGGGCAGAAAACCCCCAAATTTGAGCCTTATTTTCTGTTCGAATTGTTCATAATACAATAATCAGATTTTCCACTGACCACAGATGAGTCGCAATCCCTTTATTTCCTGAAAGAATTAATTGTTCTTAGTGACTATTTGGGTGTGTCCAGGGGCCTGAGAGAATAATTTGCAAAATCTGTTACTCATCATGAGGATACATACTGGATATCATATATATATAATATATTTTATTGATTTTTTACAGAGAGGAAGGGAGAGGGATAGAGGTAAAAAAAAAAAATCCAGGGTAAAAAAAGAAAATTTTCGGGGAGATCATTTTAAAGCCTCAGTGAGACTTTACGTTTATTTTAAAACTATTTTTAGTTTTTGGTTCTTTAAAATCTTTTTTTTTGTTTTATTTCTAATTTGCTTCCAGAAATGCATCTTTGCCGTGAAAGCTTCATCCTAGGGAATTAGCCAATCGCACCCGCGCACTTATTTATCTGGGGACTTTTGTTTCTATTTTCTCAGTATTGTGGTTGTGACTTATTATCTGTTAGACTGCGAAGATTTAAAGACCTGAGTCCTTCCCAAAAACTCTTTCCAGAAATCCTGGCGTTAACTCCGCCCCATCTCTCGCGAGAGTTGAAACCGGAAGTGGGATATATTGCAGGCGTCGCGACAAGGTGGCGGCTCAGTTCACGTTGGCGGGAGCTGAGCGACCCGCCCGGCCTTGGCTCTCCGCACGGGGCTCGCTCGGCTCTCGGCGCCGGCAGGATG
>NW_006287951.1:4814508-4832629 GCF_000327345.1 Myotis davidii | reverse complement strand
CTGCTGCTGTGCTGCGGCGACTTCCAGGCGGTGCGCAACGAGGCGGACCTGCGCTGCATGGCCGTGCCCCCCAAGTACCGCCACATGCAGACCTTCTACCGGTGAGGCGCGGCGCGGCCCTGGGACCCGCGGGAGGGGGGACTCGCCAGCCGCGGGAGAACCCTGGGCGGGGTCGGAGCCCCTGTGTCTGAGTTCCCGTCCCGGTTCACGCCGTGTGTCTCCAGGAACCGGCGCTCGGTCAGTGTCACTCCTCACTGTCCACCTGCCTCACCTACTTCGGGAGGGATCGCAGCCTGAGGGCCCGACCTGGAGGGAGAGGCCGAAAGGTTAATCGATTTGTACTCGATGGGATTCCGGGACTAGTTGGTGCCGCGATCCCGGAGTTCCCATTGGGCGCCTGCTCCGCGCTCATCCCGGCTCTAGAAGCTGAGAACCGACCACGTTCCTGACGTCACTGGCCTGAAACGCGAGGTGGCAGCCCTTCGTTCCTAAGGACGAGGATGGGCAATTTAAAGCACTCACTGTTTTATTTTCCAATTTCAGTTTACGTTAAGTATTGTTTTGCATTAGTTTCAGGTGTGCTGCATAGTGGTTGGACAATGGTACACTCTACAAGGGGATGGGCAGTGTGTTTAGAAAGTGCCTTTTAACTTGAAGGGAGGAGCCCAGATTTTTCCTGAAGTCCTTGCTTTGCTCGGCTGCCCTGTCTGATTGTGTCGGCGCACCCGATTGCTTTTCTCTGTGCCTGCTTTTCTCTTTGCCAACGGACAGCTTTGCTCTTACGTTCCAGGTATTACTCTGGAGAGAAAAAGGCCCCGGTTCTCACAGTCTTCATTGGGGGGAACCACGAAGCCTCAAATCATTTGCAAGAGTTACCCTATGGTGGCTGGGTAGCACCAAACATTTATTATTTAGGTATGTGTTTGTGGGTAAGTTCTTGGTTGGAGGGGATGGAAGAGCCTTTTAAGCTTTCTATACCAGTTGGGCAGCGTCTTCAGATATGTGGTGTTTTGGGAATGTCTCTTAATTTGAATAGGTCATCATGAAAATATGTCCCGTGCTTCATCTAGTGCAGTGATGGCGAACCTTTTGAGCTCCGCGTGTCAGCATTTTGAAAAACCCTAACTTAACTCTGGTGCCGTGTCACATATAGACATCTTTTGATATTTGCAACCATAGTAAAACAAAGATTTGTATTTTTGATATTTATTTTATATACTTAAATGCCATTTAACAAAGAAAAATCAACCAAAAAAATGAGTTCATAGGTTCGCCATCACTGATCTAGTGTTTCAAGCAATAGATAATAAAACTGCAAAGAACTTACACACTACTTGTAATTCCTTTATTTTCCCCCCACTCTTTTTATTAAATGAAAAAAAGTAAACTTTTTATATTGGGAAATTGTTAAACATACACAAAACTAGAGAATAGTACGGGTTTTCCTCAGTATTAGAATGTAGAGCATTCCTATGAACACTTTCATAAGGGGAAATGGTGTAAAGCAAATAAGCAATTACCAGTAATTTAAAAATCACCAATACTGTGGTAACATTAGAAAATTTTTATTTTTTTTAGTTATTGATTTTAGAGAGAGAGGAAGAGAGAAAGAGGTTTCTTGTTTTACTTATTTATGCATTCATTAGTTAATTTTTGTATGTGCCCTGACTGGGGATTGAACCTGCAACTTTGGCTTATCAGGCCAATGCTCTAACCAACTGAGCTAAGTGGCCAGGGTCCTACCAATTACCATTAATTTACATGCAAAAATTTTGAGTATTCCCAGACACAGAAAATAACCTACTAAATCATACCAATAGGTTTGATGACATCCAGTTTTTTGCTAAGTATAACTCCTTTACAAGCTCAGACTTTTGTGCTACCTTCGGACACATCTAGCAAATAGATGCACAAAATAAATCGAGATAAAGCACAGATGCTCAGACATAGTTCAAAGCTATGGTGGCTTAATGCTGAGTGTAGTTCCTGGGGAAGGGGCTTAGTGGGGCCACTGTCCCTGCTCTGGATGCAGGCTACAAAACAAATGCTGAAGCTATTTTGGCTTTTCACCTATTTTCATTAGAGCAAAAATCCTCTTTGGATTTCTTTCAGTTAGTGAAAACAGGCATTCTGGAGAGAAAAAGGCTCCAGTTCTGTAGGTCTTTCATAAAAGTGAAATTGTGTAATACAGACTTTGGAAAAGCTGGGGATATCTGTATAATGAATCTCCATACTTATTAACTAGTTTCAACCACAATTATTCTGCCATTCTTATTTCAACCCATCCTCCCCTAAACTTTTTTGGTGGGAGAAGTGACGAGTTATTTTAAAGCAAATTCAAGTCATGAGATTATTTCATGTGTAAACACTCAGTACATATTTTTTAAGTGATAAGGATTTTAAAAAATACAGCTACAGTGCCATTGTTATACCTAGCTAAAGTAACAGTAATTCCTATTCTGTTGCCTAGTTCATGTTTAGATTTCCCTGATTATCACAGAGATGTCTGTTTTATAACTGACTTGTTCAATAGGACCCAAACAAGGTCCATGCATTTCATTGTCATGATGCTAAAGTCTCTAGCTGTTCCTTTCATCTCTCCTTCCCACCCCCATGCCATTTATTTGTTGAAGAAAATGGGAAAATTTCTTGTAGAATTTCCTGCATTCTAGATTTAGCTATTGGAATTCACTGAGTTGTTTAACATGTTCCTTTTATCCTCTGCATTGCCTGTAACCTGCATTTAGATTTACAGACCTGGTAAGATTTGGGTTCAATGTTAGCTCCTTTACACTCTACAGTCCTTTTTTCTCTTTACTAAAATGTTTGTAGGTGTTTCTGAAAACTACAGAAATTCAAATTCTCTAGTTCATTATTGATTGATCAGCTTTTGACAAGTGCAACATTATGAAAAAGTGAAATTTTTTAAAGGTGGTCAGTTTAGAAATGAAATGTAGAAGGTTCTTTATACCTTATATGTGCTGACTTTCAGATATATGACAAATAAATCCATCATAGGGCACTTTTTGCCTATTTCCTCACCACACCCTCATATTCCATTAGGTACCAAATTATGCCTGTTTTCCTCTAAGCACATCCTATTTCATTTGTTGTTTTTTTTCTGCTTAGTCTCTTGACTGATGTGCTTCTAGGCCTCTCTTCCCTAGTCTACCTTATAAATTGTTGGCATATTACTGTGTAAAAGAGTAACCTTATCATGATACTTTATTTTCAAATAATTTTAGGACTGCATGGAATTTTAGGCCTGGAAACTGTTCAGTCAGTAAAGAGATTGCTTTTGCCTATAGTAATCTTATTTAACTGTAATTTCTCAGGTTTGGCAGGTGTAGTAAAATACCGAGGTGTAAGGATTGGTGGAATCTCTGGTATCTTCAAATCTCACGACTATCGAAAAGGTATTGTTGTTCTGACTGTTCTTAAACTTTAAAACTTGCATGCCCCAGAGTAACTTAAGTGTAATATATAGTTTGCCTTTTTCATTGGATTTTTTTCTATGAACTGACTAATTTATTCTTAAATTTATATTATAAAATATTTTATGCCTATGGAAATATAGAGGACATAGAATGTACTATCTGTGTATCCACCATCAAGTTTCATCAAGACTTAGTATTCTTGCCACTTTTCATTTTGATTTTTTAAGAAATAAAACAGTACAGAATCAGTTGAAACTCATTATTGTCAGCCCTCAGTCCCATTCCTCTTTTTGTCCCTCTCTTTCCTCATTAGGTAGTCTGAATTTGGTGTTTATCATTCACTTGAGTATTTTATGTCATTACCATATATGTAACAGCTTTAAACAGTGTATTATATAGCATGTTTAAACTTCATATAAATGTATCATTTTGCATGTATCTTTCTGCAACTTTAATATGTTTTTGAAATTCATGTTGATACATGTAACTCTAATACATTCATTTTAGTTTGAATGTATCATTTTGCATGTATCTTTCTGCAACTTCTTTAATATGTTTTTGAAATTCATGTTGCTACATGTAACTCTAATACATTCATTTTAGTTTATGAATAGTATTCCATTGCATAAGTACAGTTGATCCTTGAACAACGCAGATGTTAGAGGCTCTAACTCCTGCATGGTAAAAAAAATCCACATATAAGTTTGACTTCTACAAAACTTAAGTTGTCCCTCAGTATTTGTGAGGGATTGGTTCCAGGACAACCCTCCCCCCCTCACTGTTGTGGATACCAAATCCATGGATATTCTACTCCCCTATGTAAAATGGTGTGTATCAATGAATATAGTTGACTCTCCACATCTGTGTACTCCCAACTGCATATCAAAAACAGTACAGGTATTTATTGAAAATAAAATAATCTATAAGTGGACATACACAGTTCAAACTTGTGTTGTTCAAGGATCAGCTATATACCACACTGCACTTATTCACCCTACAATATCTGAATGAATTATACCTTGATTTTAAAATTAAAGGAATAGCTTGTATTCACATTTGATTTTAAAATTTCTTGAATTAAGTTGGGTAGCTAAAACTTGTATCCTCAATGTAACTGTTAAGTCACAAGTTTGTTCCCAGTGCCCTTCTCTCTATGATTATAAACTATTGGCATGGGTGCATAAAAATAAGCCATCTCCTACATGGCAGATGTGTGTGCAAATTGGAACCACTCTTTGGAGGGACAATTGGTTATATCTGTGAAAATTATAAAAGCACTCTAACCCAGGAGTTCTACTCCCAGGAATGTGTCTCTAGGTATATTTTGCATGAGCAAAATGATATATGCAAATTTATTTAGTTTTATTTGTAGTAGCAAAAGTTAGGAACTAGTTAAATATATCATGACATAGCTATGCAGTTTAATGATATGACGCCATTAAAAAAGTAAAGAAAAGGATAAAGAAGCAGTTCTATATGTAACTAATATGAAAGAACTCCAAAATAAGTGAAGTGAAAAAACAAGGCACAGAACAAATATAAAGTATACAGCCATTTGTGTAAAAAAAAAAGAAAAAGGGGAGGATAAAGAAATAGATGATATGTTATATGCATAGATGAGATCCCTAGAATAAAATTCTAAAACCTGATTAACGCTAGCAGCCTCTAGGTAGTGTTCCTGATGGATGGGGACAGGAATTGGAGTACCCCCTCCCATTGTTCTGGCAGTTGTATTGAGATAAGATTTATATACCATTGCAAGTATACCATTCAATGGTTTTAGTACATTTATAGTTATGCATCCAGATTTTACCACCATCCAGATTTAGACCATTTCTTTCACCCCTAAAAGTTTTGTGCCTATTTGTAATTAATCCCTGCTCCCACCAGCCCTAGGGACCCACTGGTCTACTCTCTAGGAGGAACACTTGGTATTCTATATCTTTCCGGAGGTATTTTTTTAAACTACAGTATGTGAATAAACAATGTGCTTCAAAATTAAATATAATTTCATTTTAAAAACCACAAGCCCCCAAATTTAGATTCATAGTTTCTGATCACTTAGTAATTGAACATATAAACATATAAAGAGTAGTGTTTTTTATAAAATTTTAAGAACCAAAAGCATTGATAACAGACACTAGTTTTAGGGAAGTATGTGTATCTATTTATATAATTTGCAGTTTTTAAAGGTGTTGAATACAGCTTATTTCTCTCCTTCAATTTAAGGTCATTTTGAGTGCCCTCCTTATAATTCAGCTACAATAAGGAGTATATATCATGTGAGAAATGTTGAAGTGTATAAATTAAAACAGGTATGTAAAAAGTACAATATGGCAGGCTTGAAAAAATGTTAAAGTAATTCTGTACCAAAATGTGTTTGATCATTTTGGTATATTACTTCCAAGAAGAGCATAGTTCAGTATTTCTAAAATTTGGATTTGAGTTGTGTGTAGGAGGTTCACAGATGAACATTAAAAAATTCTTATGGTAATAAATTTATTTTAGTGAGTAAAAATAAAACATTCAACTCATGATTTCAGATATTATTATGGTAAGGCTAAAAATATATTGGAATAAAGTGATACTTTAAAGAAAATATTAGAATATTTTTTTAAAGAATGGTATTAAATAGAAAATAAATAATAGTAGAGATGATAGAAGGTATGGGGAAACTGTGGTCTCTAAAAACACTGACTCAGCTGGAGAATAGGTGAAGCTAGGTTTTTGTTTGAGAACCATTTCAGTGCCTGACACTGGGCTAAGCAGTTTTCACATGAGATATTTCATATCATTGCCACTCAAATTCTGTCAGATTAAGAATGAGAGGCCAAGACTCAGATAGATAAGCAACCTGCCCAAGATCTCCCAAGTAGTTAAGTGGCAGAGCCTGTCTGAGAGAACTCAGGCCCTTCCCACCATAGCACACAGCCTCTGTGGGAGCGTAAGGATGCTTGCAGGCATTCAGTGCCTACTCAGCAGTTCCTTACTTTGAATGCTTTTTCCTTTTCATCAGTCTAAATCCTACCAGTCCTTGAAGACCCAGGTTAGATACTACTTCCCAACCAGTGTTCTAGTTAAAGTCATCATGTTTCACTGAAAAAATATTTTTAATCCTCACCCGAGGATATAGTTTACTGATTTTTTTTTTTTAAAGAGTGAAAGAGAAACGTCAGTCGGTTGCCTTCTGTACTCGCCCTGACCCAGGATTGAACCTGTCACTTAAACTTGTTCCCTGATGGGGAATTGAACCGGTAACCTTTCCAACCAACTGAGCCACACCGTCCAGGGCTTAACTGAATTTTCATTGCACATATTGCCCTGACTAGTTAGTCATCTCTTTCTTATAGTTTGTATTGTCTTGAACACTTAAGTTATTTACATTTAGTTTTCCAAGTGTGGGATGAGTAAAGTATGGAGTGTATTTTGTGTTCCCCATGAAGACAATAGCCACCTTAAATACTTCTAATATGACTTATGTAGCCAACAGAGTATTTTTGGTATATACTATCTGAGTCCATTAGAAAAAAAAGTGGACTATATCTTTAGGTTTACCGTATCATTTACATTAGATGTCTTATGAAATCTGGTGTCTCTGGATCGTAAAACATGGTTTCTTTACCAAAAAGGGAAAAGCACAATGGTTATTACATATTTTAGAAACTGAATGTAAAAGACCATAGCTGATTAGCAGTCTAATCAAAGCATGTCTGCTGACCTGCCTTGCTGGAAAATAAGGATGATTTGTGAGGCGGGGAGAAAGCTGTTTCTTTTTTTTGCCCGCGTGAGTGAATAGGTTAGTACTTCTGTGACTTCCTTCCATAAAGAGCCTTAGAATGAGTTACACAAAAATCCAGAGGTCTAAGTGGGTAAATGGTATGTGTCAGGGGAGAGAATGAAGGGAGTTTTGCTTGTGGTTAATCTGTTTTTAAGAGTTTTCTTTCTCTGTTAAAGCTGAAGCAGCCTATGGACATATTCTTATCTCATGATTGGCCAAGAAGTATATACCATTATGGAAATAAGAAGCAACTTCTTAAGACTAAATCTTTTTTCCGACAAGAAGTGGAAAATAACACCTTAGGAAGTCCTGCTGCCTCAGAGCTCCTAGAGCACTTAAAACCAACTTACTGGTTTTCCGCACACCTTCATGTGAAGTTTGCAGCCTTGATGCAGCATCAGGTAGAAAACACAGTATTTATTCTTGCATTTAACAAACACTTATTGAACATCAGTGGGCTACCCACTGTTGAAACAGTTGTAAAGTTAGAGAAAGAAATGAAAGATAACTTCCAGAATCCAGCGGGGGAAGAGATAAGTAAGCAGGCAATGATAAAATAGTGTAATAAGTTTGTGACAAAACGTCCTAGGGTACTGGGAGCACCTACGCCAGACTATGTGGACAAAGAGATGAAGCAAGAGAAGCTTTTCCAAAGGAATTGATGGTGCAGGAAGGAGTAGATTATGAGGGTAATCTATGAAGAGGGACCAATGTGTGCGAAGGCCAGAGGCTGAGAACAGGGTGCCTTTGGGGGACTGCAGCTCGTCCCCATGGCGGAGGATAGACCCTGGGGCACGATCATAGTGCCATGCGCTGGAGTTTGGGTTTTAACCAGAGGTAGTGGGGAAAGTTGGAGAGTGATGAAATACAGATTTTCATTTTTGAAAGATTAGTTTCACTACAGTTTTGCAGATGGATTAGAGTGATATAAAATAGGAGGCACAGGAGGTTCTTTAAGCAAAAGATGAGATGGCAACCTAAGGCGAAGAAGGAACACAGAGAATAAAGCAGAGTCTAGAGAGATTTTGGAAGTAGAATCATCAGGATTTGGTGATGGAGGGAGGAGGGAATCTAGGATGAGTCTAAGTTTGCCTTGGGTAATTGCATGGTATAGTGCTTGATAGAAGGTAGAGAATAAATATATACCTATGATTAAGTTTTTATGGAAATATGTGGTTCTTTCTTTCACCTCCGATTCAGACTAAACTCTGACTTTCCCATAAAGTGTTTCAGAGGGAAAACATTTAGAAGATGCTTGGTTAACAAAGTGAGGAGTTCTTGGAGACTTATATAGGATTTCTGAGTCTTGAATGTACTGATTAATGGGCATTGCCTTACTCCAATAGTGCAATGTGGTTTACAGTGCTTCCCGAACTTGCTTGACCAAACACTTTTCAGTGGTAGAGGTCCACTTTAGCTGTGTTCCTCAAGGAGACCAGGTTACTCCTTTCATTTTCCCAAGTCCAAGTAACCTGTTTTTATATCAGTCGTCTTTTTTTTTTTTTTTAATGTTATTGATTTCAGAGAGGAAGGGAGAGGGATATAGAAACATCAATGATGAGAGATAATCATCGATTGGCTGCCTCCTGTATGTCCCCCACTGGAGATTAAGCCCGCAACCTGGGCATGTGCCTTGCCTAGGAATCAAACTGTGACCTCCTTGTTCATAGGTCAATGCTGAACCATTGAGCCTCGCCAGTTGGGTTCAATTGCCTTTCCACATCTGTGTTACTCTTTTCTGTGTCTTAGGACTCCTGACACGCTTGGCTTCTTATTGAAGTATCTGATTTGCTACTTTTCCCCACTGCATCTTCTGCTGTCAGCCAGAGACTTTTACCTCCGTATTAACAACATATTCGATCCCTTTTTCTTGGCTCCTCAACCTCTGACTTTGCCAGTGTTCTCTTTTAGCCCTTTCACCAGCCCCAAAGATCACCTTTCTTCAGAACTGCCCTGTAGCCAAGATCTGTGTAACCTCTGTGCCTTCCACCTCTCTGAGTCCCTCTTCAGCACTGAAGTTTGATACCTGGTCCACAGCAGGACATCCCATAGCTTGTTCCCTTGTATTTTTTCCTCCAGGTGCCTTACTGTTTTCAGTGAGTCCCTTTTTTACTGTTTTTACTATGACCTTGTTAGTGACCCCTTCCATATTTCTGTCTGACAATTCACTTTTCGAAAAATAGCTTTATTGGTGCCCTGGACAGTGGTGAGAGCGTCGGTCTGCACACTGAAGGGTTGCAGGTTCAATCCTCGGCCCTGGTCGGGGCAAGTGCAGGAAGCAACCAGTCGATGTATCTCTCTCACATCCATATTTTTCTCACTCCTCCCCCTCCCTACCTCCCTCCCACTCTCTAAAAATCAATGGGAAAAATATCCTTGGGTGAGGATTAACAACAAAAAGCTTTATTGGTGTATAATTTACTTAAAATTCAATCAAGTGTATAATTCAGTGATTTTTTGTGTGTGCACACATCACATAATCCAGTTTTTGAATATTTCCATCATCTGAAAAGATCCTTTGTGTGTGTGTTTGATGTCATTCCTTGTTCTCATTCTCAGCCCAGGCAACCACTAATCTGCTTTGTGTCTCTATGGCTTTGCCCTTTCTGAACCTTTCATATAAATGTAATCATAAATATATAGTCTTTGGTATCTGGCTTCTATTATTTGCTTGTTTTTGAGGTTCACTTATGTTATTGTATCTATCTGTGTTTTATTTATTTTTATTGTTGAATAGTATAGTATTTCATTCTGTGTATATATTGCATCTAACTTTGATGTTGTATCTAAGAAATCTTTGCCTAACTCAAGGTAGTGACGATTTTTCTTCTATGATTTCTTCTAAAAATCGTGTACTTTTAACTCTGCCAATTTATTTTTAAGCTCTTCTGTTATCTTTAATCCTTTTGTTATATGCCTTAATATATGTGTTCAATGCTTTGATTTAACATTATCATCATCACCATTAGTTTCTACTTTGACTTATGTAAGAATGTAAGACATGAAAGCCAGAGAGTTTAAGTGCCCATTGTTGCACAAGTGAGTGTAGAACTAACTTGCTTTGAAAAAGTAACAGTTGTTCCTTTGACACACAACTTTGTGTAACAAAGATTGTTTCCATCCTATCCAATGTATGAATTATCTGTGATGTTTTAACATTCTTTCTTAAATCATGGTTTAGGCCAAGGATGAAGGAGAGACTGCCAAAGCAACCAAATTTTTAGCCTTGGACAAATGCTTACCACATAGAGACTTTCTTCAGGTAAGAAGAAAATGAAATAACTTTTCAATATAGTTTTACTCTTCCAATGATTATGAAAACATCTTAATTTTTGTTTTCTAAACTATTAATTTGTGTATTTTGTAATTTATATAGTCTGAGAATTCTTTGGGAATATTTACATTAATATTTTTAGTCTACTAAATTAAATTCCTTTTAACTTTCATTGTTACATTGAAATCCTTAGATATTAAAAATAGATATGTATTTGTTAAAATTACCCATTTGTTCTTATAGGTAATAGAAATAGATCATGACCCCAGTGCTCCTGATTACTTGGAGTATGATATTGAATGGCTCACTGTTCTCAGGGCTACAAATAATCTTATTAATGTAACTGCGCGCCTATGGAATATGCCTGAAAATAATGGCCTGCATACAAGGTAAGCCTGACCTTTTTTGGACTTGCTGTCACTATGCTTGTAAGGTTTTTGTGGTCGCCCCCCTCTTTCTTTAATTAAGAAAAAAAACAAAACCCTGTTAAATGAGTGTAAGAATAATTCATGGTTTACAAGAAAATGGGTTGTTGAGTACCAACCCAAATAAGTGTATAAGTGATTAAGTATGCACAAAACTAATATGGTGGAGATTTGGTTCACATTAAAACAACTTATACTTGCTTTAGGTTGTACGGACAGCTTTTCTTATGAATTGTTTTTATTTTGAAATGGTCCTTTGTTAAATTAACTAATTTTACTAAATGGAATTTAGATTATCGTTTATTTTTTATCCTTGTACCTGAAGTTCATAGTTAGATTTCATAATTTGTTGTCTGGGGCCAATGACGTATAAAAGACCATTGTTTTGGACTTTTATAGGTGGGATTATAGTCCAACAGAAGAAGCTATGAATGAAGTATTGGAAACATTGAATCATGACCTCAAAGTTCCATTTAACTTTAGCGTGACGGCTGCTTGTCATGACCCAAGCAAGCCACAGACACAAGTGCAGTTGGTTCACAGGATCAACCCTCAGACTACTGAGTTTTGTGCCAAACTTGGCATCACAGACATTAATGTCAGTCTTCAGAAGGCCAAGGAAGAACACCACTTGTGTGGTGAATATGAAGAGCAGGAGGAAGGGGGCAGTAATGACTCTGGAGAAGAGCCCAGTGAATATAACACAGACACCTCTGCCCTGTCCTCTACTAATCCAGATGAAATAGTGTTAGAGGAAGAAGAAGAGGAAGAGGAAGAGGAAGATAGTTTTGTAAGTGCACACAGTGACCTGAATACAACATCCCTAGAACCTTCTTCTGACCTGGCCTCTGACTTTTCTGCAAGCTTCTCTGATGTCAGGATTTTGCCAGGTTCCATGTTTGTTTCTTCGGATGATACATCGGGTTCCCCAGGTAGCGGAGAGGGGAAACCTGGCGAGGTTGTGGAGTCTGGAGATGGGAAGGACTTAACCAGAGCACCAGGGAAGAGGCTGAGTGATGAGTCTGTACCTGAACAAAGAAAGAAAATTAAGAGGAGGAATCAAGCCATCTATGCTGCAGAGGATGATGACGATGCAGCATGAGACAGTTTATCATCTTGTATACAGATATGTGATTTTTAAGACCATATTTTTAGAGTTGGGTTTTTTGACTCAAGACTTAACTTTGTAATAATGAAGTTATATAGAGAATTGACTTTGCCCTTAGGCCCTTGTATATTTCATATACAAACATATTAAAATTTCATCTCTTTACTAGATTGAGTACCCTTACTTTAAAGACAGATACTACTCACTTTCATTGTTTTCAACACAAACTTGAAAACACATGGAAGGAGGTTAAAGAGAAGAAGCTTACAGCGGGGCTTCTGTCTTAGCTGGGGCTGCTATAACAAAATACCGCGGACGGAAGGCTTAATCAACAGACACCTATTGCTCGCAGTTCTGGAACTGGGAAGTCCAAGATCAAGGTGAAGATGGGTTCCTGGAGAGGACTCTCTCGTTTGTAGATAGCTGCCTTCCTACTGGGTCCTCCCCTGGCCTTTCCGAGGTGAATGCTTGTGGAGAGAGAGAGAGGGATCTTTGTTTTCCCCTCTTGTAAGAATGCCCCCTTCGTGACCTCATCTAAACCTAATGACCTCAGAAAGGCCACACCTCCAAATGACATTACCTTGGGGGTTAGGGCTTCATTCTCCCACATTTGGTGGTGGTGGTGGTGGGGGCACAAACATTCAGTCCACAACCGTTTCTTTCAGCCACATCGGGTCCTGCTCGTTCTCACAGCCACTCGGTTTTACAAAGTTCCCTGCCATGTAGACACATGGCACAGGTGGCTCTAGATGTTTCCAGTTCCTTACAGAACAAAGAGAATAAACACTGACTTACAGAGCCTGAAAGCAAACCTTGTTCACACGGCCCTCCGCTCCGCTCCGACTGGACCACTGTTCAGTTTACGTATCTTGCAGACCCTGTTCTTCAGCCTGAAAGGGTGGTGTCTGCACAACTGCTGCACTGAGAACAACTGTTTTCCCTTATCTCCCTGCCCTTACCCCCATCCCTTCCTTTATCTGTAAGTAAACTTAAAAAAGGGGAAAATGACACGTGTGAGCACAGTAATTTCCAGAACAAACCCAGAAATACCTTCCTGATCGCTATGCAAGGTTTTGTACACAGGAGCATGTTGGACTGGCACGGCTGAGTGGAGAACAAAAGCATTATTGTCAGAAATGCAAGGCTAGAACCACTGGACACGCAGAACAGTTTAAAATATTGTCATGGGACCAGGGAATTTTATGCTGGCATGATTTCAAAGATTTTCAATAAAAAAAAATTTGTTTTTCAGGATTTAATGTTGAAAATGTCACTTGTTCATAACCTTCAGTTATTCCCACATGGGTTCCCAGGTGTTAGGCTGGGAACCTGTTCTCTCTCACTCTGCAGTGAACTGTCTCTGTTCATGCACCTAAACCCAGGTCTCTAGTCTTCGTTCCAGCTTCAGAACAGTGATGAAAGGAACTGGCAATGGTTTTATTTTTTTGTTAATTTTGTTTTTGTTTGTTTTTTAAATATACCTTTATTGATTTCACAGAGGAAGGGAGAGGGGAAGAGAGAAACATCAATGATGAGAGAGAATCATAGATCGGCTGCCTCCTGCACACCCCCCACTGGGGATGGAACCCGCAACCCAGGCATGGACCCTGACCAAGAGCCAATGTATTTTTTTAAATTAAAATTTATTGTTTAGAGAGAGAGAAAGGGAAGGCAGGGAGAGAGAAACATGGATTTGTTGTTTTACTTATTTATGAATTCATTAGTGGATTCTTGTATGTGCCCTGACCGGGGATCAAACCTACTACCTTGGTGTATCACGAGGATGCTCTAACCAACTGACTACCAGCCAAGGCAGAAATGGACAATGTTGATAAGATATCACTTTGTATTGGTTTTGCACTGTTAATAGCTGAATGCTTTAACAAGTTTATCAGCCCCACTTGATTAACAAATATGTTAAAAACCGGAACTGTGGTTCCAAGTGCTCCAAAGTAAATAGGGCAAGTATTGTTGGCTCGAAAATTTCCTTCTTACAATAAAGCAAGAGTTCAAAGAAGCTACAGAATTAAGAGGTGCACTTTTCACGTGTAATTCAGTTCAACAAACATTTCGTGTTAAAATTCCTTTAACTTCCTTCTTGATACAGTGAGTCCTTTATAGCCGAGGGAGTGTGGGCCCAAACCTTGAAGTTTTCCCAGTTGAGTTTATCAGAGGTTATCCGTGGGGCTGGTGGGTTGGGGGAAATCTCAGCTCTGATTCCAAGGTTTTCCTCCCTGTACCAACTTTTCTTCAGACTAGCTCCGAACATCCAAAGAAGAGTATTGTAAAATAAAGACAATACTGGGATAATATTGAATGTAAAAAAAACAACCCACCGGATTCAGAGGTTTTGCCCTCATCCTGGGTGGGGCTACATCACTCCACCGTTGCTAAGGCCTCATCAGTCAGTAGCAGTTTCCCAGGCTCCACAGTCCACTGCACTGACCACTCTGGCTCACATTGGGATGGAGGAAGCAGGAACTCTCACAGGAGGCCAAAGCTTTTAGGAAAGGAGACGACATCGGGATGCATATGTGGCTTTCACAAGCGTATCCAGACCCACCCATTGCACATCTCAGATCTCTCCCTGGGGTTGGTTGGCTGGTCGGAGCAAGCCTGCCATTGTGTGGGGCAGGCATTTGGAGGAATTTTGAACAGAGTTCTTGTCATGGAGCATCAAAGAGCGGGGACATTCCTTCAGACAGGGAATATGTAGGGGCTCTGCATCAGTGACACTCAGGGCAAAGGGACTGGTGCAGGGTATGGCCCCAGGGTCCCCAAAGCCCAAACTGGGACCTCTGGGGACCTGTGGAGTCCAGGTTAGGAGCTGCTGCTGTGCATCTACCCACACAAAGTCCGTGTGATACAGGCCAGGTAAGGCAGAAAGGGGAGCGGAAGGAAGGGAAGGCAGTTCTGTTCCCACCAGAGGGAAGGCTGAAGGGAAGATCTGGGGGCCCTGGGAGTTCCTGGCAGAGTGGCTCAGGTGACAGGAGGCCTCTGCAGAAACACTCAGGAAGGACATCAGGTTCACACCAGAGCACCCAGGGGGAACTGTGGCTACCTGCTCATGGCTGAGAGAAGGCTCTGAGTTGAAGATAGGCGACTCCCTGAATGAGGATGGTTTCACTGAGGATAACTACCTACTCATGTCAGGAGCCCTGGGGCACAGACCACAGGAGAGCGACACTATCTTTGGAGATGTGGGGGTTGCCACGTCAGTGGAGGGTGATGAACCTGACCTTGTGAGGCTTGGAGGAAGCTATACCTCACAAGGGGGGCCTCAGGGCAAAGGATCCTTCCTGAAGCCACTGTAACTGAAAGTGGCTAATAAATTCTGGTTCCAAATCATCAGGACCTTGGATTCCCGGGGCTGTCCACTGCTTATTGGTGGTGATGGACTGACTTCTTTTACTCAAATCTGTGTTTGCAAAGTTTGGCCCAAATTACAGGGTCGTCTGATGATGAAACTTTCCCAAGGCTCTGCTCATGATTTGGATTGAAACTAAACTGCTTAGGTGCCATATCTTTTAGCTTCAGGGTTATATTCAACTTTCTCCAGATGAAGTCATCACCCTATAACCCCCTCCCCTTGATAAATCCACAAATAGGATTAGTGTGTGGCTCACCTGAAAAATTGTGCGAAGCCTTTATTGTCCCCAAGTCTCTGTGTTTGGGGCAACTTAATAAGGGAGGAGCTTTCTGAGAACTCGTGTTTAGTGTTAATCTTCGGCCAATGATTTACTTCCCTCAGTTGTTGAGTTGGAAGATTAGGTGGTGATTTATCAAAGAGTAGAGCAGGAAAAACTTGTGGTCATCGCTAAGACTTCAGACAGTGGCTAACGGCAAGTTTCAGGCTAGAAGGTAAGCTCTGATTCATTGGCTTATTGTTTTCTAAAAGAGGCACATGGAATGTGAAAAAATAGACCATCGAAAAAGTGAAGTCTTTGCTCTCCTGGAGTTAGAGCTAATGTTTATGGAGAAGGGGGTCCTACAGGGACAGGCAAGCCCAAGTTAGAGGCATGGGTCTGCTAACTGTGATCTTGGCAAGTTCTTTAACTCTAGACTTCAGTTTGCTTCTCTGGTTAATTTTCTTCTTAGTTCTATTAGTTTCTTA
Source organism: Myotis davidii (assembly GCF_000327345.1). Taxonomy (NCBI): domain Eukaryota; kingdom Metazoa; phylum Chordata; class Mammalia; order Chiroptera; family Vespertilionidae; genus Myotis; species Myotis davidii. The sequence continues at coordinate 4,816,493 of NW_006287951.1, read as the reverse complement.
GTAAATTACCTTGATTTTTTTAGGTGGGCAATCATATTTTCTACAACTAGTGATGTCGTTGCCTCATCCTTTCTAGAATTCATAGCAGACATTCTTTTCTCTTGTTTTATTGCCTTGGTTAGACTTAGCAGAGGATCATTGATCGGCTGCCTCCTGCACGCCTTCTGTTGAACAGAATTGTATCCTGTTCTTGGCATCTATTCACCAAAATGATCATGCAGCTTTTCTTCTTTAATCTATAAGCCAGTGCATGTGATTAATAGTTTTTCTGTTAATGAACGATTTCCCCACCCTATTTTTTTAAAATATATTTTATTGATTTTTCACAGAGAGGAAGGGAGAGAGATAGAGTTAGAAACATCGATGAGAGAGATACATCGATCAGCTGCCTCCTGCACATCTCCTACTGGGGATGTGCCCGCAACCCAGGTACATGCCCTCGACCGAAATCGAACCCGGGACCTTTCAGTCTGCAGGCCAACGCTCTATCCACTGAGCCAAACCGGTTTTGGCTTCCCCCCCTATTTTGAATCACCTTAAATTTCTCAGTTAAACTCCAGTTAATACATTTTTCTTTTGAATATTGCATGACTTGATTTGTTTATAGTTCACTTGGGATTTAAGCTTAGAAGTGATACTCTTTTATTGTTTTTGCATGTGCTATCTTTACCCGGTTTTGTGGATGTGATTTTTAATGAATTGTGTTGACTTAAAGGAGCGGCCAGAAGGGAGACGTGGACATGCTGAAGGAGCTCCAGCTCTCCCTGTTGGTCGTCCTGCTGCTCTCCTGCGGCTTCCTCTACCAGCTCACCCTGAAGCCCAGCTGCCTCTTCTCCTGCCGGCCCCCCCATAAGTCCCAGCAGGGGCCGGAAGCCCTTCTGGGCAAGGGACGCAGCATTGTGTTCCTAGAGACCTCTGAGAGGACGGAGCCGTCCCCGCTGGTCTCCTGCGCTGTGGAGTCCGCTGCCAAGGTTTATCCCGGGCAGCCGGTGGTGTTCTTCATGAAGGGCCTCAGCAGCTCCACGCAGCTGCCCCCGAACGCCACGTACCCAGCCTTTTCCCTCCTCTCAGCAATAGACAACGTTTTCCTCGTCCCTTTGGATATGAAAAGCCTGTTTGAAGACACTCCATTGTCTTCATGGTACACTCAAGTAAGTGTCCAGAGAATCTTAGGATGCCCATGTTGGGAGGGACCACAGACAGCCTACTCATTTTATAGATGGGTAAACTGAGGGTAAGGATTCAGTGTGAGAGACAGGACTAGAACCCAGAGCCTTTAACTCTTTTTTTAATTTTTTTAAAAAATATGTTTTTATTGACTTTTAGAGAGAAGAAGAGGGAGAGAGAGAGAGAGAGAGAGAGAGAGAGAGAGAGACTTCAATGATGAGAGAGGATCATTGATTAGCTGCCTCCTACATGCCTCCTACTGGGGATTGAGCCCACAACCCAGGCATGTGCTCTGCCCGGAATGGAACCGTGACCTCCTGGTTCAACCACTGCACCACACCAGTTGGGCAGATCCTTTAACTCTTGCCTGGGTTGAGCTCTGATTCAAGTAATTGGGAGAGACCATAAGTTACTTACCTTTTCCTGTTGTCTTTTGTTTCTAGCTTTCTATCTTAGTATCTAGGTTCCGTTTGAGACTACTCTTAACGGAATGAGTTTCTGTATTTTTTCTAGCTGTGTATACTCCTTATTTTTCCCTGCCAGTTTTAAACCCATCATGTTAAACTATTTTTGCACCTTAAGGGGAAACTAGATTTCACTTGAAAATTATGTAAATAGAAAATTCACAATAGATCAGGTGGGGTGCTGCTGTATAAGATTGAGTTATATTAAGATTCTAGAGGCCCGATGCATGAAATTTGTGCATGGGTAGGCCTTCCGCTGAAACCGGTTTGGCTCAGTGGATGGAGCGTCGGCCTGCGGACTGAGAGGTCCCGGGTTCGATTCCGGTCAGGGGCATGTGCCTGGGTTGTGGGCGC
>NW_006287951.1:4812908-4814365 GCF_000327345.1 Myotis davidii | reverse complement strand
TACCCACCTTGGCTGGCCTGGCGCCGCCCACTTGCTGGCCCCACCCCTTGCTGCTGCCGCTGGTCACTTCTCTCTGTGGGGCGACTGGCGGGGTGATTGGGGCCCCCACTGGTACCCACCTTGGCTGGCCTGGGGCCTGCAGGCTGGAGGCAGCTCCTGCATTGAGCATCTGCCCCCTGGTGGTCAGTGTGCATCATAGTGACTGGTCGTAATGTTGTTCGGTTGATTTGCATATTAGGCTTTTATTATATAGGATGATCAAGAAACTCCTGGAAATCTCAGAATTCCATGTTGTAATCTTCATCTTAGTAAAATAGCAGAATAAGAAAATAATATTTCAATTAAGTATTTCTCTCATGAGGACCCACAATCAAGTAATGTTTTAGGAACTTAGAACCATTCAATGATTCCATTATGGAGCTTTAAACTGTGCCACCTTATGAAGACTACAACATGGAATTAAATACTCTTGCATTATAATGTAAGATTATTTTAGCTATGCAACTCCCCTCCCCCAACCTATTTGGAAGAAAAAGACCTGAAGAAAAAAACAACACACACAGTAATGGTAGGTATTTTAGTATGAATTGGAAGTGAATTCAGTGATGAGAATATCTTAATTTTATAAAATCATTTTTAAAAAAGTTACTAAAATATGACATAAAAATAATAACATTTGCTTACTATATAAAGTCCTATCTAAGCTCTAATCATAGGCTGCTAGACCAAATGTCAGGAAGTGTTTTCTCCTTAAAGGGTCAGAAAGTCAGTACTTTAGGTTTTGCAGGCCAAGGGACAGGATTGAGGCCATTTGTGAAGGTACTTGTGTTGGTTTCCTAAGGCTGTGTAATTAAATGCTACAAACTTGGTGACTTAAGAGAACAGAACAGTTGTGGAGGCCAGAGATCCCAAACCAGTATCAGTGGGTGGATTTCAAGGTGCTGGCAGGGCCCATTCCCCTAGGGTGGGGTGGGGGGCTCTAGAAAACACTCCTTCCTGTGGAGCTGGTCACTCCAGCCTCTACCCCCATCTTCACTTCCCCTTTCCTGCGTGTGTGTGTGTGTGTGTGTGTGTGAACTCTCCGTCAACCTTAGTATAAAGGACGCTTATGATTGCATTTAGGATCCGTCAGGATATTCCAGGATAGTCTCTCCATCTCATCCTCAATGTATCACAGCTGCAAAGACCCCTTTCTCCATGAGGTGACAGGTATAGGTTCCAGGGCTTAGGACCCGATATCTTCGTGTGGCCATTATTCAGCCACTACAGTGCTCGTTTACAAAAGAGGAAAACTGCCACCTGCCTCATTCCTGGGGCTTTCCTGGGTGGATTTTCTGAGTGAAGGACACACCTGCCCCTGGTTGTTGTCAGCAAGAGAGATTTTGTAGACTAAGCGACAGGCCTGAGTGTGTGTGTGTGTGTGTGTGTGTGTGTGTGTGTGGAGGGGGGAGGGGGAA
>NW_006287951.1:4809024-4812895 GCF_000327345.1 Myotis davidii | reverse complement strand
TAAAGGGAGTTGGTCAGTTTCACTCTTGCCCCACCATGTGACTTTACTAGTAGATCCCAGAGCTCCCATCTCCCCCCCTGAAGAGACAGGAAATCTCAATTTGGAGCTCTGAGCAGGAGGCGGAGCGACCCATCAGACTGAGGTGTCATCTGCAGTTGCCAGCACAGGGTTTCTAACAAATAGGTGAAGACTAGCGTCGCCCTGGGCAGCCGCAGGGCAGGCGCTGGGCAGGGGCTGGGAGTGGAGAGGGACCAGGTGAAGGGCACATGCAGGCTGGGTCCCTGCGCGCTCAGTGCTCTGCCGCTAGAGGGCGCTCCAGGACTGTACAAGACCAGGCAGCCCGCTGGCTGCGGTCCCCGCCTCCCCACACCTGGGCTCAACTAACATTACCCAAACGGTGTTTTGCTCCTTGGGAAGAGAAATCTCTGCTCAAATTGTTCTGGGAGATACTACATTCATTTTTCACAAACTAGTCATACACCAGGGCTAGCGTCTAGTGACCCTTGGTGGTGGTGGTGTGTGTGTGTGGGGGGGGGGCTGGTGTGGTTTGTCCTGGCCCAGTAAGACCACCTCAGGATAGCTGGGGCCAGCTATTAGGGATGACCCAATGTGCCAGGGCAGCTGGGGAGGGGCAGCAGGCTGCGCTTCCCCCAAATCTATTTGCCAAAAGCCCAATTTTGCCTGGCCTCCTGCTGTCACCCCCCTCCGCTTCCCCCCGCGGGGGCTGATTTGCACCTGCTCCTGCAGATCAACGCCAGTGCAGAGAGAAACTGGCTCCACGTCAGCTCAGATGCGTCCCGCCTGGCCATCATCTGGAAGTACGGGGGCGTCTACATGGACACGGATATCATCTCCATCAGGCCCATCCCTGCCGAGAACTTTCTGGCCGCGCAGGCTTCCCGGTACTCCAGTAACGGGGTGTTCGGGTTCCTCCCCCGCCACGCCTTCCTGTGGCAGTGCATGGAGAACTTCGTCGAGCACTACAACTCATACATCTGGGGCAACCAGGGGCCCGACCTGATGACGAGGATGCTGAGAGTGTGGTGCAAGCTGGAGGACTTCCAGGAGTTGAGCGACCTGCGGTGTTTGAACGTGTCCTTTCTGCACCCCCAAAGGTTTTACCCCATCTCCTACCCTGAGTGGAGGCGCTACTATGAGGTGTGGAGCCCAGAGCCGAGCTTCAATAACTCCTATGCCCTGCACCTGTGGAACTACATGAACCAGGAAGGGAAGGCTGTGGTGAGAGGCAGCAACACGCTGGTGGAAAACCTCTACCGCAAGCACTGTCCCAGGACTTACAGGGACCTGATTCGAGGCCCGGAGGGGTTGGTGGCTGGGCAGTTGGGCACAGGAAACAAGTAGAGCCAAGTTTGTTGCTGCTACATCGTGGAACTAGATCCACGCCTCTCCAGGGGCCTTACTTCCCCGGGGGCCTCGCTGCCCCCTGACCTCCACTTTCCCCAGGGGCTCAGTAATCTAGTCCTCTACCCACCCGCGGTATCCTCTGGACCTGGGACACAGCCTGGCACACGGTGGGCACTCAGGAACTCTTGGCTGAATTGAATGTTGGACTCTGCCCAGCTAAGGGAAGGAGGTGAGGGTTACATGCATGGCAGGTCTTGGACAGCTGAGGATGCAGTCCTTAGCGTTAGCCTTACCGGCAAAGTAGACCAGGGTGCATGTCAAGTCCACTTTCTCACAACAGCCCTGCAAAAGAGGGTGACCCATTTGCACGGGGAAAATCGAGGCTGGTGGAAGTGGCAGTCACAAACAGCTACCCTCAGAGCTTTTTTCTACACACGCCAGGGACACATGGGGACAGAGCTGCGAAGCAAATGCTCTCTGCCCAGATCTCACACTGGGCTGCACTCAGAGGACACGCACCGACTGCCAGGCCCCAGGCTGAGCCAGAGACGCTTTAGCTAAGTTGTGTCTCATGATGACCCTGCTCGGTAGAGTTTATCCCCACTCCCACCCCGGCAGCTTGGGAATGTGGAATGTAAATGAATCTTTGACCCCAAATCCTAGGCTCTCCCCTCCCCTGCAGGGGGTAGTAGGAACCCCTGGAGAGATAAGCATGCCTAGGTCCTGGTCCTTGCCCCAGTGAAATTTTTAGCATTTTAAAACTTGTGATAAAATATACATACCATAGCATTTGCCATTTCAACCGCCCCGGCAGCTTGGGAATGTGGAGTGTAAATGAATCTTTGACTCCAAATCCTAGGCTCTCCCCTCCCCGGCAGTGGGTACTAGGAACCCCTGGAGAGATAAGCATGCCTAGGTCCTGGTCCCTGCCCCAATGACATTTTTAGCATTTTAAAAACTTGGGATAAAATATACATACCATAGCATTTGCCATTTTAACCATTTTATTTTTATTTTTTTTATATATTTTTTTTATTGATTTTTTACAGAGAGGAAGGGAGAGAGATAGAGAGCTAGAAACATCGATGAGAGAGAAACATCGATCAGCTGCCTCCTGCACATCTCCCACTGGGAATGTGCCCACAACCCAGGTACATGCCCTCGACCGGAATCGAACCTGGGACCCTTCAGTCCACAGGCCGACGCTCTATCCACTGAGCCAAACCGGTTTCGGCGCCATTTTAACCATTTTAAAGTGTACAATTCAGTAGCATTAAGTATATTCACATTGTTGTGCAACCATCGCCACCATCCATCTCCAGAACTTTTTCATCTTCCCAAAGTGAAATTCTGTCCCCATGAAACACTAACTCCTCCTTCCCTATCTCCCCCCACCCCCTCTCAGCCCTGGTAACCGCTATTGTATTTTCTGGAATATCTCTATGTCTGTGACTATTCTAGTTATGATGTACAGGTGAAATCATGTAAATATTTGTCCTTTTGTGTCTGGCTTATGTCTCTTAGCATAATATTTTCAAGGTTCATGTTGTAACATCTATCAGAATTCCATTGTTTTAAAGGAAATTCTATTCCACTGTATGTATGCATGGGCCACATTTTTAATCCATTCATATGTTGAGGGGCACTTGGGTTGCTTTCACCTTTTGGCTAATGTGAATAATGCTGTTAGGAACTTGTATGTGCAAAATTTTGAGTTTCTGGTTTCAGTTCTTTTGAGTATACACCCATAAATGGAACTGCTGGACCATATGGTAATTCTATGTGCAGTTTTTTGAGGAATCACCATCCCCCCCCTTTTTTTATAGCAGCTGTATCATTTTTTACTCCCACCAGCAATGCATGGGCTTCCTGCAAATTTCTCCACATCATCACCAACACATGTTCCCACAGGTTTTTCCTTTGGCCGCCCCAAGATACAGAGTCTGGCAGACTGACCCTGGGGTGGGAGGAAGGCCTTACAAAAATTCCCCGAAGCCTGAGTCTCAGCAAAGCAAGAGCTGGCTATGGAAAGGGGTCAGGACTGATGTCCGGAGAGGAGTTCTTTGGTCCTGGGCTTCACAGCTAGATACACAGGACAATCCACTGGCTCAGGAGTGGTGGTGATAGGATAGTTGACATCTGACCAGGCCTGGGACTCACCCAAGGCACTAGTGTGGGACAGGTAGAAACCAGGAAGATCCCTTTAGATTAGGGCCAGTGAGCTGTGTGTCTGTGTGTCTGTGCGTGTTTGTGTGTGCTTGACATCTGACCAGGCCTGGGACTCACCCAAGGGACTAGTGTGGGGCAGCTAGAAACCAGGAAGATCCTTTTAGATTAGGGCCAATGAGGTGTGTGTGTGTGTGTGCGCCTGTGTGTGTGTGTGCGCCTGTGTGTGTGTCTGTGTGTGCCCCTGCAGCAGCACATCCAGCCTCCGGGGACTCCAGGTGGTGGCCTCTGAGCAAGGCCTGGGAGCCATTCACATGGGTCCGGGGTTTTCCTAAGGGAT
>NW_006287951.1:4808205-4808916 GCF_000327345.1 Myotis davidii | reverse complement strand
GGGGGGGGGGGGAGGGGGGGAATGATTGGGGAAAGGCTCCACCCCTCTTTATCACGGGGTGGGGTGCCTGTCTGGGGATCCTGATCCGTTGGAGACCCTAGGCCTCCGGCTGCTGGGGCAGAGAGGTTCTCTTGTCCCTGGCCTGGCACATGGCAGCACTGAGGTGGCCAGGTGGCTCTGTTCCTGCCCCCAAGAGCACCAGCCAAGGCTGGGGAAGCATCCGGGCCTGCAGGGCGGTGAGGATTCTGGCAAAGGCCTGGGGCTGTTGGGGGCAGTTCAGGAAACCTGGAGGCGGGGCCAGGCTGGGAAACAGAGCTGGTACCTCTGGAACGCTGCCACTCTCCTGTCTCCTGGGACCCTCAGCTGAGCCAAGGTGCATGGGAAAACTATGCCAGGACAGAAACAGGTAGGGGAAATCCTTGCAGTCCCAGCAATCAGTGCCAGGGGTGGCAGGAAGCTAAACAGCTGCCCCGGACTCCTGCAGGACTCCCGCCCGGAGCTGGGGCCTGACCTGGGCTTGGCCTCCAGGGCCCTGGCTTGGCTCTTCACCCGCTGCTCCTGAGGTTTGTTCTGAACCAAGGCACCCCCAGGGAGGAGGGGAAATGACTGAGCCCCCAGGAGGGGGCTTCCCAGAGAGAAGAGCCTTGGATTTTTCCTTTTTTAAAAAGTAAAGCGATGTGGGGTGGCTTAATGCTTTAAGTTCTGTCGGTC
>NW_006287951.1:4805916-4808105 GCF_000327345.1 Myotis davidii | reverse complement strand
AGCAGGAAGCAGCAAAGAGGTCTCCATTGAGGTGGCTGCAGATAAAGTCCAGGGGTGACTTGCTTAGTTCAGGACAAGGGTCCAGAGGCCAGCAGAGGACGGCCCTGGGGGGCTGGGCAGGGGCTGCATTCACCCAGCCCTCCTCAGGCCGGGGGCCGCTGCTCTCTCTCCTGGAGTTTGATTTCTACCGGACTTTGAAGAGAGGCATACTGTGTGTGAGGGGCCCTAGCTGTGGCCTTTCACACCCCCATCTGCAGACAAGGCGCTGGTCTCTCTCCTTTGTCGCAAAGTCCCTAACACCTCCCCCTGGAGCTGGGGACTGGCCAGTGAGAACAGCCCCATTTAGAGGAGGTTGGTCCCTCCGTCAAGTGGCGCATAAGCGATCTTTTGTCTGTGTCTGTGAACACCGAGGCTCTGGAGACATCATCCTCACGTGGAAACTTGTTTGGATACCATCCAACTAGACACAATGGTCCCACGAAATTATACTCTTCATTTGGGAACAGAAAACGGAATTCATTTGTGCAACTGAGGGGACCACTTGGTGGGCTGTTCTGAATCTCCTTAGAGGCCCCTTGCAGCGAGGGCCAGTTCTGATCAGCAGGGCTAACCTCCTGCAATGCCACCTGTCCCTAGGCCACCTGTCCTCTTACCTCTAGGGCAGCGGTTCTCAACCTGTGGGTCTCGACCCCTCTGGGGGTCGAACGACCCTTTCACAGGGGTCGCCTAAGACCATCCTGCATATCAGATATTTACATTACGATTCATAACAGTAGCAACATTACAGTTATGAAGTAGCAACAAAAATAATGTTATGGTTGGGGGTCACAACATGAGGAACTGTATTTAAAGGGCCAGAAGGTTGAGAACCACGGCTCTAGGGGGAGGGTTCTATGGGGTCTGATGGCCTAGGTGCTGAAGAGGGAGAAACTCTCCCAAGAGGCAGTGGCTCCTCCCTGGGAAAGAAGACATCAGTACTCTATTCTAACTGCTTTTCTTCTCGATGTGAGAAGCAGTGTTGGTTTCTAACAATTCTGAACCTGGGAAGACGGGTTATGTCAGTACGTGGTCTTTTTTCACTAAAATACTCCTGAGAGATGTCAGTCAAATCCGTACCTCCAATTTTCAATTTAAAATCCTTTTGTGGCACAAACGTAAAATGGCCTTTTGACCAAACTGTGGACACAATCTTTTAAAAAGATGTCCTTGTGGAGAGCGGCCACAGTGTTTGGACAGGTTCAAGCCTCGGACTAATGAGAGAGCACAGTCCTCACATGGCCACGTGCAAGTCCCAGTTTGGAGGGCAGAGCCCGCCCAGCACAATTATGGCCAACAGCTGTAGTTGTGAGCTTGAACCTACGGTCCGAACACGTGGCTCCACATGCCTGAGTGATGTGGGCTTGATAGCTGTCGGGTGCATGTAGTTGAGTAGAATTGAAACCCACGAGAATGTTGTAAACATCTTGACCACGCCCTTACTTTGCCTGGTGGAATCTGCTATAAAATAAAGACACGGCTCGTAGCCCATGGCGCTGTCTCTCCATCTGGGAGCAGCGTCCCACTGAGACCCAACTTTCATTCTCTTGCCTGTCTTTTCTCCCTCCTTCACCGTCCCCACTCGGAGTCACTGAACCAGGCTGAGCTGGAGCGGCACATGCGGCGCCCTGATGCTGAGTATGCCATGGCCGTGCTGGCTCACCGCGTGTCCTTAAAGCTGCTGGGAATGGAGGCCAGCTGGACGGGAGAGCTGGCTGTGTGTCCGGTGGAATAAACTTCAGGTGGGTGCCTGGCCATGTTGTGTTCAGGCCCTTATTTGAAACCCCGCCCAGGAGAGAACCAGAGGGCTGTGGGCCCCAGTGATGGTTCAGGGGGAGCCCCAAGGGAAAGTCAGATCCTGAGACCAGTGAACAGAGAGCAGCAGGCTTCAGGGCGGAGGAAGCGAGTCTATAAAAGTGCCCCTGAGGAGAGGCAGGTTGAAGAGGAAGCCCATTCTCAGCAGCCTGGGTTCTGCCTGCAGAGAGCCCGGGGGCGAAGGGGCGGGCCTCAGAGTCAGGCACACAGTGTCCCTCCCACTCCAGGAATCGCATCGGATGGTTTTATTTTATTGGAAACATTTACAAATGGGAAATGCATTCCCCCTCATTCCTAAAGCAGGAGAAATACATTACGGTACACTATGTTAAGTCTCA
>NW_006287951.1:4782690-4805283 GCF_000327345.1 Myotis davidii | reverse complement strand
GTGTGCGTTACTCTTTCCTCCTAGTTGTAGGACTTCCACTCAGCCAGCGTTCCTGTGGGTCTGGGTGATGTCCCTTCCGTCTTTTAGTTTCACTTTTGAAATGGTTGTTCGAGGCGGCAAACTCCGGCGTTAACCTATGCCGCCATCTTGGTTCTCTATTCTAGGGTTTCTTTATGCAAATACAAATAGTCCCATTTTCTCTCTGCTCTTACACCACAAGTAGCATGTTTGTCACCTTTTGTTTTCACCTAAAAACAACCACTTGATGACTTTTAAAAATTGAATTTATTGGGGTGACACTGAGGTAACTTCAATAATCAACTTAACTTTTCACGTAGGGATGGCATTGATTTCAAGTCTGTTGTATTTATATGGTTGCAATCTGGGAAAGGCTTTTTACCGCCCCAAACTCTGAGCCCACAATTTATGGAAGAGAAGATGCTTTGGTCTTGCGGTTGGAACCTGGCAGAAGTGTGTAACTGAGATAAAGATTAAGACCATTTTCAGCTTAGTAAAATCTAAAGTGAGATAGATACCATAATTGGTTGACTTATGTACTATACCCAAACTCTGAGTGCAGAAGGAATCTAAGTAGAGCAACCTCTAAAGTCAACAGAACCTCTTCCTTGTGTCTGAGGGGAGCTACAAAGATCCACCAAGTCCTCTCTAGACTACGGAGGAAAGGAATCACCCAGCACCTGCACGGCCCGCTCTACATCTGTGTTCATGCCTGTCGCTGTTACAGATGGGTAAAGCCTGCCTCCCTGCTGGAGGTAATGGCACAGGCACAATGTTTTTGAAAACGCAGCAGCCAGGCACCAACATTTGCTACGTTCTGTGTGGAGGAGGATGTGTTTTTGACTCTTGTGTCACTTGTGTCTGCACAGAGCAGACACTCGCCGTCAGATAAGCCAAACTGGGCCACTTCCAAGTCAGTTGCTGTGCCAGGAGTGTCTTCATACATCATCCCTTTCATGACAAGGCAAGAGAGAAGAGCTAACCTAAGCAAGGAGCAGACAGAAAAACATTTCCAAGGTACAGAGAGGACTCAAAAATAAAGGTCAGAGGGTGGTGAATCGAAGGACCTGATCCAAGGAAAAGATAATGATCCGAACTGTCCAGCCACTACCAAGAGCTGGTCATGGTTAGGCTCTTGTGGACAATGAAGCTTTATTTCAACAGAGCCCACCAACAGGATGGATCAAATGGGTGGTCTGAAGGAGTGGGGAGCTGCCACTGCTCAATGACTCCATGATTCTGACCACAGTCAGGGATCTTACAGAGGAGATAGGTGACAACTAGGGCCTGGTGGCTGATCACTATGAGTCCATTGCACCGTAAGATTCAACAGCCTTTTCTTTGTGTTGCTTCAGCACCATATCCATACAGAGAAAGTATTTAAGAGTTCCTGGACCAGAAATGATAGGTTGGCTTAAAGGCGACTACTGCTTCAGTTGCATTTTATGCACCATCAGTCAACTGGTGCCTACCACACGGTGGCGCTGTGGGCCACAAAGTGGATGGCTACCCACGGACCTTTTAATAACATGAACTTCTCTGCAAGAGATAACCAGTGTTTTTCCAGACTGCACCACCACTCCAGGACAGGTGGGGCAGGAGTTGGCAAATTGTCTTATTCGGCCAGGCAACTCTCTTATGACTAAAAAACCCAAAAACCTTTAAAGACAGGGTGTAGAACAGGGACTTGGCTTGCTTTTCTGCTTACCTTTGTGTTATCCACGCACAGCTGAGAGCCTTGCATGGAAAAGGCAATCAACAGGTATCGATGGGTTTCCACAACCTGTGCTCTCAAGAAGGCTCATTTTTGGGATTTCCCCATCCTGGGAATATCCAACATGCATGGCAATTCCTCACTGAAAAATCCTGTAACCTCGTTGCTTCCTCAGTTGCTGTACTATTTCATTTATAGATACATTTCATTGATTCATCTGTACCTACTGCATCTTGATCCCCTGTCCTGTCCCTTCGATATACCCAGTCATAACTGAATCTCAGCTTTGGCTGATGTGCCCTTGACTTGCCCTTGAACTGTCCACTACTCCTTAACATTCCAGCACATATACATAACACCGTCACTTACTACCATCTCCACAACAATCACTGCTGGATATTTATCAATATAATCCCGAGGATTCTTGCCCATTTGTGAAAGCAACTTCTGTTGTAGAATGAGCGGGAAGGACCTGAGGAAGGGAGTCAGGAGCTATGATTCAAATCTTGACAGCCTTAAACGTGTTTTGTGACCTTGAGAGAGTCATGTAAACTTTCTTCTTCTCAATCGTGGAGTGAGGGGGTTGGCAGTGACAATCTCCAGGATTTATAGTATTCTAGAATCCCATGAATGCCTCAGGCTGTAGAAATTCACTTTCACCTTTAAAAAGGCTTGTCTATTTGTTAATTAGAACTGGAAAGTCCTTTTGATATTGACAAAATCATTTTTCTTTTTCTTTGTTCTTTGAAAATTTAGAACTGCCTCATTTCAGAATGTTTAAAGCCTATATTTATAATCACTATTTCATGGTTCTAAGCCATTTGTCACATAATTGTCTGTTTTTTTCTTTTGGCTTTCGAATTAGTTCTTTTGTGGTGAATGTATAGCAGAAACAAAAGGACTTTTGAAAAAGCCACTTAGGAAGTTTGGGGTTCACAGTTGTACCACGAGGGGCCCACACAGCTCTGGGAGAGAACTGGACCTCAGAAGGGAAGCCAGCCACATTCTGGGGGAGAAAGGAGCAACTGGTCAGAGGCAGATCTGCAGTGGTGTAGACAGTAGTTGAGAGTGGCCTCCAAGAAGCCAGAAAATGGTAGTCTGGACTCCAGAGGGGAGAGAGTGAGGTGCATCCATGAGATGGGAAGGGGGTGGTACATCACAGGGTGGGTGAGAGTTGAGGGTGGGTACAGGCAGAGGTTCTGTGTATATGTGGCACTTTGGACCCGCTAGGGAGGAACATGATCTCACCCACAACCACCCATGGGTAGAGGTAGGTACATTTGGGTTTCAAATGTAAATTATGAGAAATCTGAGAAGTTTGGGGAAGGTACTGCAGCAAAGAATGAACTTCCTATTAGTCCAGTGTATAGGGCAGCCGTGGGCAAACTACGGCCCGTGGGCTGGATCCGGCCCGTTTGAAATGAATAAAACTATTGAAAAAAAAGACCGTACCCTTTTATGTAATGATGTTTACTTTGAATTTATATTAGTTCACACAAACACTCCATCCATGCTTTTGTTCCAGCCCTCCGGTCCAGTTTAAGAACCCATTGTGGCCCTCGAGTCAAAAAGTTTGCCCAGCTTCTTCCAGAGTGAAAATTGAAGGGTCCCTTGCCAGGTAAAGCCTACTATACATTAGTGTATGACTTCTGGGGAAGCAGATTGTGGTTGCCACCAGGACCTGTCCTCCAGGATGCATTGCAGGAAATAGTAGAATTTAACCTGTGAAGAATGATGGGTCATTAGGTCCTGGATGGTGCCGCTGAGTCTTCTTTGGGGATGGTTGGAGAAATTTGGTGAGCCTGAGAGAGGTAGGTATTGCAGTGAGAGTGGGAAGGAATGTTAGAATGGGTTGTTTTCTAAGGAAAAGGAAAAAGGGAAGGAAAGGAGCAGAAGATGAGGCTGGAGAAAAGGCAGGGGGAGGAGGGAGTAGGCCCCGCAGCCTGTTCCCAGGCTCCTAGCTGCTTGGATTTTAAAACTGCCGCATTTTTCCTGGAGGTAATGATCTCAGTTTCTGATAATAGCCGGACTGTTGACTAAACCTGCGCAGTCAAGGAAGTTGTTCTTTGGGAAGGGTGGAGTGGGGGGGTGGGAAGGGGAGGGATGAGAAGGTGCCAAGGTCAGTGCAATTTTCAGATCATTAAAGGGAAGAGAATGTTGGCCTTGGGATTTAAAGTCTCAGTGAGGGGGTCCCTTCACCATGTCATATCATAGAGGAGCTTTGCAAGAAGAAGACTACAGTTGTGAACCTGAAGGCAAAGAGTATCCAGTAAGCATGAGAAAGGAGAACATTTCTTGTTCAGAGGAGGGGATAGCCTTAGAGGAAATAAGAAAATAAGGCATTTACAGTCCCAGGAATGGCACGGCCTTGTGGGATGAGAGAGTGAAACTGAGGTAGGTGTCTGTGGTTTGGGACAACTGGGCTTTATGAGGGAATACTTGGTAGCCCTGGCTGGGCACCATGGTAGAATAAGAAAAGAGTGAATGGGGGAATTTAGTAAGATGCAGTGTAGGGGTGAGGTGCCTAATGGCTGTGAGACTAATCCATCAACTCCCATAATAAAGAATGAGGAGGGGACAAAGGTCCCAGCAAATTCAGAGAGGGCAGAATAAGTATCCAGCGTCAATTAAAAAGGAGATCGGCTTACCTGCCACCACAGTTATTACCCGAGGCTCTGTCCTGGTGATGTAAGGCCCTGTCGGGGCCTGGGCAGCTTCTTCATGGCCAGTTCCAGGAGGTCTGGGAGCTCCAAACCAGATCCAGAGGGCGGCCATGTTGGACTGGCTGAGGCCTGAACCTGAGGGCCAGACTAGTCTGATTTCCTGTGGCCTTCCCTTCCACACCTTGGGCCGGGACCAGGCAGAGTCTTGGGTTTGAGCAGGACGTGGCTCAGTGTCTTTCCTTGCTGCATTTGAAGCATGGGCCCGGAGGAGGTTTAGCCCTGACTTACCCGCAGTTGGAGGACCAGCACTTTGTTTGGGGTTCATGTGAGCAGTGGCTAGGAGCTGGAAGGCCTCCTTCTGGGCCTCAGCCTGGCCTGATCTCGTCTTTGTTTTTGGATTGGGTCCCTACTCCTGTTTATTATTAAAGACCTTAAAGGTCAGGTTAACGAGGTCTTTTTTGGGGGATTTTTGGACCTGTATCTTTTTTTGAAGTTTGCAATATATGTCGGGAGAGTAAAGATGGTCAGATCAGTGGAAAAAGAAACCTGAGATGACTCAATCTGTATCAAGAAACCTGAGATGACTCTAAATCTGTATGGCTGGACATTGAGAATGGGACATGGGCTCAGACTATGCCCTCAGTTCCTGCTGTCTCCCTCAGGGGTAGAATGAATGCGGGAATAGAAGAGGCTGTTGAGGAAGGCAGTCTTTGGGTGGCCTGAGAATGAGTGTTAGATGGGAAAGGCTGTTTTGAGCTCACATTCTCAGGATTTGGGCTCTCGGACTGGGGAGAAGGCGGCTTCTGGTTAAGAGGGTTTGAAGAGAAAGAGCTGAGGCATTTTTCAATTTGCTAAGGTCAGAAAGTGAGAGGGAATGGCTATCCAGATAATACCCTCCACCCCTGCAACCTCATGCAAAGGGAACTGGCCAGCCACCTGTGAATTTGGTTGCTTTTGGTCACAGGGATGGGGGGTGGGGTGGAGGGATGGGGTGGGCGGAGATTCAGGGAAGGCGGGCAGTTAGAATTCTCAGAGGGTAGAGCGTGGGGTGCAGGTTTTGTGGCGTGGCTGTAAGGGGGTGGGAGGCTGGCGAGGTGGAGAGGAATGGTCAGCTGGGTCGAAAGAGTCAGAAGACAGAGAAAGGGGCTGAGGACCAGTTTGAGAGGGCAAAGAGGACTTTGCGAGGAGGATCTGATGAGTGCAACATGAGGAGTAAAGAGACGGGTGAGAGCGGAGGAGGGTGGAGGGGAAGAAAGCCTGCTCATAGGGATTTTGAAAGCTTTCCCTGTCCGGTGGCAAAAATTATCTAGGTCTCAGAGGATATTGGAATAGAAAGTGCCGTTTTTGGGCCACTGAGAGCCATTGTCAAGTTTATATTGCGGCCAGGCAGTGTTACAGATAAAAACGAGCTTCTTTGGTTTGATGTAGTCAGAAAGATCAAGGGTTAAGAGATTGGCGAGGAGAAAGCTTTACTTAGGATAATCTCCTTCAGTTATTTCCTTATAGCTTAACAGAACAGTAGAGTAGTGACCTTGGAATGGAGATAACAAACACCCTAACCTTTGGGATAGAATGGATAGGATTAAAATCAAATGGTATAAATACAGATGTAACAGGAGAATAAAGAGAGAACCTGGCTAGAACCTGGCTAGGCTGCTGATCAACTGAAAAAAAAAAAAAAAGTTTGCCCACCCCTGGTATAGGGGCTTGGACCATCAATATTTTGAGTGTGACAATACATAACTGATCACATAATTTTTATTCATTAGCTGTTGCAGGCTAGGTGGAAAATATACTTAGGTTTAATACCTTATAAACTGGTAGGTTTTTATCATTCTAGAGTGTGGATTCAAGCACTCTCAATACAGTCTTTAGTCATAGGTGGTTGCCAGTTTCTATATTAAAAAGGTTTGGGGGTGACAACCTGACTGAGGGGCAAAGGATGAGCTTAGGAAACTCTATGCTTTTACTTGGATTGTATGCCATTAGAGTTAAGTGAAATAGAAAATTAAATAGAAAATAAAAAGATTTCACTCTCATTCTTAAATGATAGAATATTTAGGTATAAAATGCTAGGATGGTAATTGCTTTCCATCATTACATAAAGATATGATTCCATTGTGTTCTGGAAAAAAGTCTGTTATCACCCCAAATGCTCTTGCTTTGTAGTCAACCTATCTTTTTTCTTGATTTAAGTTTAAAATATTCTCTTTATTTCTGCAATTGTACAATTTCACCGAAGTGCTTCGAAGCATGGACTTACTTGTTTGTGTTTATTCTTACTGGAATATAACATGATTTTAAATTGGAGGAATCATATCTTTAAAATTATTCCTTAAAATTGAAGTATACTAAATGTAAAGGTCAATGGAGTAATTAACTGCATTTCCTAGATGCAGATATAGGGTTTATTTTTCTGTATATGAAAAATAAACTTCCAACCACAAACAATAATAGCAACTTACACTGACTTAGACAATTCCCAGGAAAGCAGTAAAAGAACAGAGCCTATGAGGCCTGGGGCCCCTTACCTGCCAGGGGCATGGGTGCTCCTTCCTGTCTCTTCACTAAGATCAGCGGTTCTCAACCTGTGGGTCGCGACCCCTCTGGGGGTCGAACGACCCTTTCACAGGGGTCGCCTAAGACCATCGGAAAACACATATATAATTACATATTGTTTTTGTGATTAATCACGATGCTTTAATATGTTCAATTTGTAACAATGAAAATACATCCTGCATATCAGATATTTACATGACAATTCATAACAGTAGCAAAATTACAGTTCTGAAGTAGCAACAAAAATAATTTTATATGGTTGGGGGTCACCACAACATGAGGAACTGTTTTAAAGGGTTGCGGCATTAGGAAGGTTGAGAACCACTGACTAAGATGATCACATCTACATTCACATTTGTAGAGTTGAGCTCTAGGCCTCTGTACACTGGGCATAGAAAGAGAAGTGAGGCTGTTTTGATGGGTTAGGATGGATATAGATCCTCCAATTGAAAATTCCTGTTTGATATAATCACCTCTTTACCAGCTGATGTATTAAAGTAAGCATTGTTCTGAAGACAAACATTCATTTTGTTCTTGATCAGAGTCTGAAGTCCTAATTTTCGCCTTCACAGGTCTCCATTACTGGATGGAACGTTTCTTTCTTGATTTACCTGGAAACCTTCTATTGAATGTTTGTTCCTTGCTTACCTCAGGGAGCTCTTCTGCATTGAATAAGCTCTTTCAACTCTGGAGCCACTGTCTAGTGAGTGGAAATGTCTGTACCTGTGGTGTTTTGAAGCTGTTGCGGTGTGAATGTTCTTTTTTTTTTTGACAATTATTATTGTGACACAAAGTGTATTTTCTGTTTGGGTATGTTTCATGTTATAGTAGGTGCTGGCTTCCTGACTTAGCAGAGTAGACAATGGATGCTCTTGGTGACCTCACCAGACCAGGGTCCCACAGCGAGGACTCACCTGGGATCACACCCTGGGACTCACACCTGCCAAGCTGGCTCTCCTCTCACGCATCTCAAGCCCACAAGCCAGTGGTGCTGCCACAGGTTCTCCGAATCCCTGGGAAACTAAGGTACATATTTCTGGGGTTTTAATTTATTTGAATATGAGGGGATAAAAGTTAAGCATTTTGACTGGTAAATAACTTTAACTAAAAAAATTACAACAATTAATACAGTTATATAATGCAACAGAATGCAAGAAGTACAGAAGTCTCTCTCTAGAGCTCTCCAATTGAGTCTGGCCCTCCAGGCCTCTCAAGGACAAGTTTTTCAAGGCCGAGTTTCGTGTGTGTGTGTGTGTGTGTGTGTGTGTGTGTGTGTGTGTGTTTTCTTTATTAAGGTTTTACATATGTGTCCTTATCCACCTACTGCTGCCCACCCCCATCCCTTGTGTGTGTTTTAAAAAATATTTTTATTATCAAGATTTAATTTGTATAACATAAAGTTCACCACTTTGAAGTGTATATATAATTCATTATTTTTTAGTATATTCACAATGTTGGGCAACCATCCTCACTATTTCCCTGTTTGTTTTTTTTTAAATATATTTTTATTGATTTCAGAGAGGAAGGGAGAGGGAGAGATAGAGATATCAATGAGAGAGAATCATTGATTGGTTGCTTCTCGCATGACCCCTACTGGGGATCAAGCACATAACCCGGTCATGTGCCCTGACCGGGAATTGAACTGTAACCTCCTGGTTCATAGGTCAATGCTCAACCACTGAGTCACATCAGCCGGGCACTATTTCTCTGTTTTTAAGGGGGCTCTTTCATGAAAACCTTTGGCAGGACTGAGAATTCACAGTATCAGTGACAGGAGATAGGGAAAAGTCTTTATTTGAAGGGGGGAGCTTTGGGTGTATTGGGGATGAGTTTTCATTTCCTATTCACGTCCTGCCACTTAGGCAATGATCCTTCTCTCTCCTGAGGAGGCAACCTGTTCCCCGAGCATTCATGCTGCACTGTGAATGGATTATCACTAGAAAAAGTAAGGCTGGAGTCTTCCTGCCATGAAAATTACTGAATCACAAAGAACTAAACAGCTTAGAAACTGTGAAGACTCCTGAGAGAACAGAAGGGGCTGGACTCCCTTTTAATCAGGTTTCAATGCAGAGACAGGTGTCCTGTCAGTTTCCTCATTCAGGGACGCACTTGTCCCGGCATTAACAAACAGAGTCAGCATGCCCCGGAGGCCAGCCACAGCCTGATCCAATGTGAGTTTGTGCCTTTCTGTAAAGAGTTGCAGCAGGATTCCAGGCAGTGTAGATAATGGCCTTCCTCTCACTGTAGATGCCTGGCTATTCCAGGGGGCCAGACCTGGTGGTCATGTTGTTTATCACTTTTCATGCAAATTCATGAGCAGGCTGAACAATGGCGAGTCCTCTTGTCATTCCTGGCCAGTAGCTCTACTGAATGAAGACTTGGGAGGAGGAATGCAAGTCTCTGAACTTGCCTCTGATTTGGGATTTTCTTTTATTGCAGACTCTCCTGAGAGTCTTCCAGTAACTGGCATACCTTTTCAAAGCCATGCAGCAACATCTTGTTAACTTACTTTCTAGGTTTCATAATTCGTAGCCATTGCAAGTTCTGAGAATTTGGTGTGTAAGAAAATGGCTCCTTTCCCTTTGAGAAATGGTAATTTACAAAGCTGGGAATAACAATAGGTGCTTTACAACCTTGCAAGCCCTGTTGACTGGGCTTCTGAGGCTACGAGAGGTTAGTACTGGTAAATGGCCCACTTTTTATTTTCCCTTAGTGGAAACCTTTATTTTTATTTATTTATTTATTAAAATTTTAATTGATAGTCAATATTACTTTATATTAGTTTCAAGTGTACAGCATAGTGATTAGACAATGAAATACTTTACAAAGTGATAACGGACCCACTTTCATACAGCTCGGTAGGAAATGCTATGACTCCAAATTTCCCAGGATGCCCATCCACCTCCTTATGACCCATATTTATCGTTGGGTCCCATGTTGTGATGCATTGAAACACCTTGGGCTCTGAGTCAGACAGACCCAAATCCCAGCTCCACTAATCACTAGATGAGTGACTGGGCAGGTCATGTAACCTCCCCAAGCCTCCGTTTTCTCAGCTGTAATTGTAATAATGATGCTTTGGGAGGTTGTTATGGGAATGAAACGAGCTGAAACACTTCAAACGAGCGTGGTATTGGCACATTGCATACCACAGCAGAATCTCAACAAACGATACTTTCTCTTTCTTCTTTATTCATCTCTGTACCTGTCATGGCACCTGGTACAAAGTAGGTACTCAAGAAATATTTGTGGAAGTAAATTCAAAGGATTCTCCATGGCCCTGTTTCACAGGGACATTGTGAAGTTGGACCCTCTCCAAAAGCTCCCTGAAAGAACAAAAGAAGTTTTGAAGCATGTCAAAGCTACTCATGGTTAAAAATCTTTAGGACGAAGAAGGAAAACAAGAATAATACTAAAAACAACAAAAGTACTAAAATTCTGAAGTGAAATTCACTAGGTGAAGTGCTGTTGTTCTTCAAGAAATAGCACTAGTTGAGGATTGTCATGTACTTTAAAGCACAAAGGACAAGAAATAGGACGAGATGGCTCTTGGGTTTGGTGGATTGTTCGACAGTGATGAGAATGGCTGGAGACAGTACACTTTAGTAAGTGCAGTTTTGCTTATGAATAAATAAAATATGAAAGATTTTTAAATGTATAACATGGGGTGTTGAAGGGAGGGCATCCTCACTGTGATGCGGGGAGTGATTGGCTGAGGTCCATCTCCGAAGGGATTCCGGAGGGCGAGTGTGTGACATGTTGCCGCCATTCCCAAGCCAATTCCACAGACACTGATGATTGATCACGGCATTCCCGCATGCCTGAGTCCTTCTAACTACAGTCAGTCGGAATCCCTCTGAGCTGGCATTTCAGATCCAACGGTGGAGGTGGGGGGAGGGGGAGGGGACGTCTGTAATAGTGCAAACAATAAAAATATAGTAAAAGAAAAAAACCTGTTAAAAAAGATCTAACCCTGATTCTAAACAGGTGTCCAAGACTAAAAAACTTCTCCACCCACCCAGAAAATTTTAGACTAGTCTCCTAGCACAGACAGGCCATGGCACCAAAGCTACTAGCATGTCTCAGCATGCCACAGAGCTTTTATTTTTATTTTTAAATATTTTTATTGATTTCAGAGAGGACGGGAAAGGGAGGGAGGGAGACAAGGAAGGAGGGGGAAAGAGAGAGAGAGAGAGAGAGAGAGAGATTAATGATGAGTGAGAATCATTGTTAGACTGCCCCCTGCAAGCCCCCTACTGGGGATTGAGCCTGTGCTCTTGACCGGAACCAAACCTGGGACCCTTTAGTCCACAGGCTGACCCTCTATCCACTGAGCCAAACTGGCCAGGGTTGCCATGGAGCTTTTAGTGAAGTAGTTGTGCCAGT
The DNA here is from genome assembly GCF_000327345.1 of Myotis davidii. Classification (NCBI taxonomy): domain Eukaryota; kingdom Metazoa; phylum Chordata; class Mammalia; order Chiroptera; family Vespertilionidae; genus Myotis; species Myotis davidii. The sequence continues at coordinate 4,793,943 of NW_006287951.1, read as the reverse complement.
GTAGGTAGCTAGATATCAGTGGAAGAAGGGGGAGCAAAGGGAATCGACATTGTTGAGCCTGATGGACTGGGGAGCTGAACTGGATGATGGGCCTGCTTCACCAGGAAGTTGCAGCACTCATAGGCATCGCAGGGTATCAAAGCATTGCCCTGCCACCCCTCCCTCCCGCATGGAAGGAGGAAGGACCAGTTTTTCAATTGCCCCAGGATACAACTGGTCCGTTTGCCTGGACTGTGGAGGTGGGGTGGGGAGGAATAAAAAATAAAGGGAAAATTCTTCTGCGGGGCACATGTGCAGTAGAAGCCAAGACGGCACAGGGGGGATAGCCATGAAGACCTGTCTGTCTGGCCTGAGAAAAGGATCCGATAAGATAAGGGACACAGAACCCCAGAAGTCGTAGAAAATGGATCGGTTAGGGGAAGGACCCAACAGAAGCCTATGAAAAACAGGGAAATTGATTGGCTATTTTAAAAATTATATTGTCTCCTTCCTAAGCCCAAGATGATATAATTCCAGCTTAACAAAGTGCTCCTTCCCTCTCTGTTTTTCTCTGTAATGTGCTTGACTCTGAAGCGTGTGCATTCTCTCTCCATAGCAGTCATGCAGGCCTAGCAGCCATCTGGGGCCTGGCAGCTGCATGGACTCCAAGTGGGCTCCAAGCACAGGCCTGGACTCAGCACCAGCCAAAGCTCAGCCGGGAACAGACTAAGTTAGCCGGAGGAGGACAGAGACCGAACGGGACGAAGCCTTGGACGGGCACAGAATTTCTGGGCACGGGCCCTGTTTCTGGGCCTGATAAAGTCAAGGCTGGGTTTTCTCCACAGCGGGACCGCGCTGAACCCAGACAGTCCTTTGTGTTTGCTCCACCTTCAATAAACCTCAACACCCTAATCTCCCATGTGCGGGTCCCCAGGCGGACACCACAAGAACCCCATTTCTACCACTAACAGTTGTTGGTATTTTTCACTTTATTTATTTATTTTTTCAGTGCACTTGCCCTAGAACTCAGATACAAGTCTATGCATCCTAGATTAGAGGACAATCAAAATGACAACCATCACACTGCATCCAGAATCATCCCTGCTTATCCTTGAGGTAAACTTGTTGTTTATCACTTTTCTTCCCTTGAGATGGTATATCCTACGATATTCTTCAGCCTTCATGCTCCCCAAGTCCACCAAACCCATGTGACACAGTGGGTATTTGTGTGGCGTGGGAGTTGTACTACCCCTGGTCTCTGATAAAGCCTGGCCTGTGGGTCTATGCTCGTTTTGATTAGGATGCATTGGCTTTAAGTAATAGCAAATCCCAACCAAAATTGAGTTAAGTAATAAAGAAGTTAATTATCATACATTACAAAAAGTTCAGCGGTGGGATGTCTGCCGATGAGGAGCATAAATTAGAACTCTGGCTCCACTTCCCCAGGCTTCTCTTGTCCTAGCCTACTCCATGAGTTGGCTTTATTTTCTGGCTGGTAGCAACCTGGCTTTAGTACTTTCAATCATCACATCTAGTCACAGCTATGCTTAGATGGAGGAAAAATGTGTGTTTGTGTGCATGTGTGTGTATATTTTGGGAGATAGGGCTCTGTTTTGCTGTATTCTCATTAAGAATGAAGAAATCTTTCTAAGACTCCTCAAACAGATTTTCTTTAACGACGCACTAGTTAGAACTAGGCCGTATGCTCTTTCCCCTATACCAGTGGTCGGCAAACTCATTAGTCAGCAGAGCCAAATAGCAACAGTACAACGATTAAAATTTCTTTTGAGAGCCAAATTTTTTAAACTTAAACTATATAGGTAGGTACATTGTTATTAACTTAATTAGGGTCCTCCTCAGGCTTAGGAAGAGCCACACTCAAGGGGCCAAAGAGCCGCATGTGGCCCGCGAGCCGCAGTTTGCCGACCACTGCTTAAACTATCACTGGAAGGAGATTTAGTCACTATAATTGACTTACAGCAACAGAATGTATATCCTTTGCGCTGAGGATAGGGTCAGAGGAGGGAGAGGTGGATACACTTTCTTAGCAAGTAAAGGTGGTAATAGTAGAATTGTTATTGAGTAGGCAAGCCAACAGTTTCTGCTATACAGGGGCAGAACTGATAGAATCCGAGGTGCACCCTTCACAGAGGAATGGCCATTTCTCATTGGCTAGTGGTCAGTCAGCCTCTCTTGAGAAGAATTTAAACCGAGAGAAACATGGATTATGCTTTGGTGGTAGTAGGAACTGAACTAAAATATCATATAGAGTTGGGTCCGGGTAGGAAAACCATTTTTAGTTGGTGAGTCAGCAGAAGGAAGAGAGAGCCAGAATCATGGAGTGGGTTTTCTGCCCTTTGCATAAAAACTTAACCAGATATATGTTTGCAATCCAGGGTAAGCATAGTGTAAGTTTAAGCTGGGCCCTCTGCATGGCTAGTATATTTGTCTTTGCTGTTCTCAAACTACTGAAGAAATTCCAGATGGATAAAGGGCACTGATGCTAAGCTGATGATTGCTCTTCAAGGTCCACCTGTTCTTGAATGTCTAGATAAAATCTCCTCTGGTATTTCCCTGAGATTCCCCATTCAATAGGGTCAATAGAATCTTCAGTTCTTCAGACCTGGCTCTTTCTGATGGGGAAAATCCTGAGGGGCTGACACAAAAATGCCAGCTGATAAAAATGCCAGCTGAAAATGACAGTATCTTTTATGTTGGTTCCTTGAAAGCTTTGATCATAGTTACTACTTTTCATCTTGCCCTTAATTTAGAATGATAGTTTAGCCGGGTATAAAATTCTAGTTTGACAGCTATTTTTCCCTCTGAACTTTGAATATATGATTACAGAGTTTTCTGGCATTTGTTGTGCTGAAGCCAGTCTCATTATCAAAGATTTGTAATAAATAATTTTCTTCTTTATTTATTTTAAGTTGGTCTTTTCATTGCTGATATTCTTCATTTTCACAACAATGTAGTTAAGTATAAGCTCAGTTCTGTTCAGGAGACTGTGTTTTCAACATATGTCTTTTGTTAGGTCTAATGGTGTTTCCTCTCTTCCATTCTATTATTCTTTTTAAAATTGAATTAAGTACATGTCAAAGCTCTTCATCCTGTGTGTCATGTAGCTAAACTCTTTTTTACTTATTATATCTCTATCTCTGTTTGCGTTGTATCACTTTCTTTATTTGCTCCTGTAAGTCACCATTGCTGTGTCTAGAACACTATTTTAGCTTAACTATGATTCTTATATCAATGACTATATTTAAAATTTTAAGCATTTTATTTGGCTCATTTAAAAATACCACCTATTCTTGCCCTAGCTGGTTTGGCCCAGTGGATAGAGCATTGGCCTGTGGAGTGAAGGGCCCTGGGTTCACAGTTAATTAAGGGCACATGCCTGGGTTGCAGGCTCAATCCCCAGTGGGGGGTGTGCAGGAGGCAGTCAATCAATGATTTTCATCATTGGTGTTTCTATCTCTCTCTCCCTCTCCCTTCCCCTCTGAAATCAATAAAAATAAAATAAAGAATAAAAAAATACCACCTCTTCTTTCTTCTTCAAGTCTTTATTGAGAAACATTTACAGTATTCTTATTTTCCAGTCTCTTAAATTTTCCAATTAGCTGTCGAACCTGAGAAGTGGTATTTCTTGGTTGTTGCATCTGGTGGTTTTCTTATCCTGCTTTGTTTTCTCACATGCTCTATAATTTTTGTATTTACAACCTCTCCCCACATGATACTGTTGAGGAACTCTGCTCTTGTCCTTGCGGCCACACAGCTTTCTCCAACACTATTTACGGTCTCAATACCTGTCAGCTGCTGGCATTGGCTCAACCGGCATCTCTGATTCTGATAGTGTTAACAGCCAGCATCTCTGATTCTCTAGACCTTTCTGCTTTAGTCCCCAGATGCTTCCTGCAGCCCCTATCACTCACTACGTCTACATTCTAGACAAAAAGACGGAGGAAGGGTCCACAAAGGCCAGGGCTCTGACTTCCACTCACCTCTCATTGGCTAGACCTGTGCCGAGACAAAGATGGCTGGCAAAGCGGCCATTTGAGCTTTTCCAGGTTCTATAGTAAAAGGAGACAAGAGCAAGGAGGTTTGGGAGTGCCTATGAGGTAAGAAAACATGTATTGGGTCTTCTAAAAAGTTTGCTATTGCAAACATAAAAATGACATGCCCATTAGAGAAAGTTTAGAAAGACAGAACAGAAGAAAATAAACTTAACCCAATCTCGGCACTTAAAGCCAAGAACTGTTAACAGTTTGATGCATTTCCTTCCAGATTCTTGCTTGTTTTCCCCATGGTTCAGATCATATTGTACTTACAATGATGGTTTTCTTGTAACATGAAAGGATGAGAAATTCTCCATCAGTTATGAAAAAATTTTTAAACACTTAACGGTCCGCAGAATATATTGTTATGCTGCTGCAACATAGTGTAACTTCTCCCCTGCTGTTAGGATTAAGATCTGTCCGCACCCCCCGCCCCTTTTACCAGTTTTGGAGAATTAAAAACAACCCCATGTTGCACTTCTTTGTGCTCACAGCATTCCCCCCCCAACTTTGTTTTATTTATTTATTTATTTATTTATTTATTTATTTATTTATTTATTATTTGGTGGAGAAGGGAAGGAGAGTTAAAAAAAGGCTTGGTCCTGCTTCAAAGAGCTTTCCCAAAGAGTGGTGATTCATTTACATGACATATCATCGTGGATGAACACTTCTATCTTTCATGCCAGTTTGAATTCAAGGTAATGCATGGAATACCTGTTTTCCTGAAATCCAGTGAATTTATTTGGACCCATGTGGGGTGTTCCTTGTGTTCTTGTACTCATAAAAAAGGTTTTGGTATTTTGGCTTCAGGAACAAATAAAAAGTCACAGATACAATTTGTGTTTGATTGGGGTCGGGGCTAAGTACTTAGGAACCATTCAGCTATAATGGTCTCAGATATTTAAATACTTTGCAAAATGCAATTAATCAAGGGACTGCTGATTCTAAGAACTATGCAACCAACAAGGAATTGAGGGAAGAATTTTAAGTCTGAATGCCAAGTTCAAGGCAAAATATCAATCTCCTCACATTTGCAATATCTATAAATAAAGCAGATGGAGAGGATAATAACAATTACGTGATGTTAAAGAAAAAGTTAAATTTGTCACTTATTTCAGCTCAATAAAATGATTGTAAGGAAAAGAACAACTTCAGGCAGAGGACTAGTTACACTGTGTTATTCAGAATTTCTTAAGAGCCAAAGAATGAATACCCATCAACTTCCTTGGTTTAAAGTTAATTATTTGGCTTAAAACATGTTACTTTGTAACTTGAACACCTATATTATGCCTTGAAAATCCCAGGCAGAAAGTAAACTTATACAGAAAGCCAGAAACTTCATCAATGCAATATGTTTACTGGTAGTCTTTACCCTCTAAAACCTTTTTCACAACCCTGGCTGGTTTGGTTTAGTGGGTAGAGCATTGTCCCACAGACTGAAGAGTTGTAGGTTCCATTTCGTGTCCTCGGGTGAGGATTAACAAAAATAATAAGCGAAAACCTTTTTCCCACACATTCTTGCACATAAGCCCTTGGCAGTAATGAGAACCTGGCCAGTGCACAGAACTTTTACACATTCTGCGACTGGAGAACTTATTCGTTCGTATGGATTGAATTTTGCTTTTGTAGAAGTCAAAGCTCTATCTTTGTTCAGCTTTTGTGCACCACTTTCTGTGGGATTCCTTGCACCGGGGAAAACATGTATCTAGAATGATAACAGGGCCAAGTTTCTCTTCACGTTTTCCACATACCATCCTTCCGCATATAGTTTCTTAGCCTTGAATCACAACCTTTTTTATTTTTTTTAAGAGTCAGAATGATTTCCTTTGGGCAGATTCCGAGGAATGAGACTGCTGGGTCACAGATAATGAGCCATGCAGAGTCTCAGAGTCTGTTGCCAGAGACCGTGAGGATCATCCTGACACCAATTCTTTGGTGAACCCTTCATTGAGTTCTGTCTGCTCCATTGGCTGTGCCCCTCTGCAGACGGTTGGGACGGGTCTGTCCACACAAAAGCTACTGGTTGGAGGGTTCTGCCAGCCTTCAGGGAAAGATAGTCATACTCACTGTTGACTTCCAACAGATCTCCACTCACATGCTGACCCCCACCCCCATCCCTCAACGTGTTTGTTGCAGTGGGACATTTTTGTTCCTCTCACTCTCTCTTCATTATGATTTAACTCCTAAGACTTGGGTAAACACTCCAAGTAGCATAAGGGGCTGGCTGGCTGGGTGGCCTGTGCTCCATTATGGTATTTTATTCACCTTCAGCCCAGCTCCGTTCTCCTTACAGAGCCATTCCCATGGCAACAGTCCTCCTTGGGGCAATAAGTATGGGCAGCAGAATCCCACATGCTTAATATGTTTGATGTTTTACTTTTCAAAAAATTCTTTGGAGAGATTCAAGTTGGCTTGTTGAACAAAATAAATAAGTTTTTTTTTTTTTTATTGTCAACAAGTGCCCAAGGCGGCAGCTTTGATAACAGGGAAAGCCTGGACTGGTCAACGGCCTGAGACCAGAGTGAGCAGGTCCGATCCAGCTCCACTTGAGACAAGAAAGGAATGGGAACACTCTCAATGGCGGTGCAAACTGACTCAGATCCCGGACAGTGTTGGGAGCTCCCACCTAAGATTAGTGCTGACATGAAATGACCTCCGCCCAAACCCGCCTGCACACAGTACACTTTGGGGATCCTGGTTCGTTCCCTGTCCTAACAGGTGGCATCACACCATAGTCCTCTTTGGTCCAGGAGCCCTTAAAAGTGCACACACATTGCACAGCGTACTCGGTGCTTTGCAGAGGCAGAATGTGTCAGCTCAGAGGGACCAGCTAGCCTGATGTCTTCACTCATCCCTACCATCTGTCTGTCCACCATTTACAATAGATTTGCTCTTGCTTTACTTTTTTTTTAAACTTGAGAATTAATGATTGGAATTTTATAGTACTAGGTTTTTATTTGTTAAGCCTCACTGGAAGATATTTTCCCCCTATTGAGTTTTAGAGAGAGTGGCAGGGAGAGACAGAGAGAAAAATAAGTATGTGAAAGAGACACATCAATTGGTTGCCTCCTGCACGTGCCCGACCAGGACCAGGGCCAGAGATCCACTCTGTAACCAAGGTGCGTGCCCTCAACTAGAATTGAACCAGCGACCCTTCAGTCCGTGGGCTCACTCTCCAATCACTGAGCCAAACCAGCTAGGGCAGTACCATGTTGTTTTAAGTATTAGGCTTTTTGGCTTAATAAGCAAATATCTTTTTTGTGTAAAGTAGATTTACTCCTTTCCTTCCTTCCTTCTTTTCTTCTTTCCTGCATATGTATGTGTGTATTGTGCCTGTTTAGTGGGATTCACTCTGACGAGGTGGAAAGAGAGTGAGGTGTGGAGCCAGGCCCACCCTGGTTGGCATGTCTTTCTATTCGCTATGGAGGCCTGGCATATGGTGACCAGATTTCCTATTGCTGGAGGCCAAGGGGTTCCCTGGAATGCAGGACTTTCAGTGCCAGGGAGAGGCACTCAGCTTTGAGGTGCCAAGACTCCCACCTCCACTTCCCAGAGCTTAGAAAGAAAGAACAGAAGCTGTCCGAATGTGAGTTAAGTGTTTTTAATATTTAAGTAACAAAACATGCAGGTCAATATTCAATGCATATACAATTGAGAGAGCAACAAAACAAAATTACAAAACACAGTCTAACTACTTGGAGACTTTTAAACAATTAAGTGTTACACAGAGACTATGCTAATTAAAACCCAACGGAGCCACACCCAGTGTCTCACACCCGACCAGGGACTTTCTGGTGGCAGGAGGGAGAGAGCTCACTGTGCCCCAACGCTTTCAACTCAAATCCTGAGGACCCCTAACAATCTCCATGCCCTAGATTCTCAGCTTCCTCTTCCTCCACCCCACCCCCACTTTTTATTTTTGAATTAATTTGTGTTCATCATTTACCCCAGCTTAGACAACGAATTCCATGCGTACTCTATTTGATTTTATCTAAAACCATTGATAGCTCAGCCAGAAGGGTCTCTTAGTGAACACAATTCATTTCTGTTTAATGGGCCCTGATCTGGTCTTTGCCCAGATATAGCCTGTCCAGCCTAAAGATCCTCTGAATATTCACCCATCTTCTTGGAGGTCACTTTTATATGCACTATTGAGTTAGGACATGTCTTTCCCTCCCCCACTCTCCTTCCCCCCCAAATAATAACTCAATGGTCAGATCCCCTCCACCCTTACCCATACCTCAGTTTTCCAGGGGGCCTATTCTAGCTCTGGTGCTGGGATGGAATCCTGGTGGCCTGGAAAGAATGTAGGCTTTCTGCAGTTCTGATGTAAACACAGGGAAGGTGTGTGGCTGCAAAGAGCTTTCGGCTCTTAAACATTCAGAGGTCTAAACACTGTAGGTCAGTTTAGTGAAGGGAACTGCTCTCTGGGTAACAAAGCTGGCCACAGCGCCAAGTGAGTCTACTGTCAGCCAACAGTGGCCTGTAGCCCTGCAAATGTGGACATGTAGCACTTGGAAACATAACATTACATTCATGCTCATCACTTGAAATAACAACAACAAAACTAGTTCAACTCACTTCCTAGATCGGTTGTGTGCCATTATTTGGTTTTTATATGGGTTACACTGATTCTGTTATTTTCAGCTGAGTCGTGGAGACTTCAAAGGGAATTAGGATCAGTGAGCATTTTATGAAATTTGGACGTAAGTGTGATTTTCACAAAGTACAATATAGACAACATCAAAGTAATTAGTTTTTCATTTTTTTTTATCTATGCGTTGCAGTGAGGCTACTTCACAGAGATGGTGTATCATTTTACTAATACATTATTTATTCTAACTATACGTAGAATATCAAATATATTTAGAGAAGCAAAAAACAACAACCACCTCTTCTCGTTCTTCTAGGGATGCTTTCTGGCCTGTGGCAGAAGGGGGACTCACCGTGGGGGGGGGGGGGCACAGGAAACCTGGGGAGAGTCTTGCTGGAATGAGCAGATGCCAAAAGAAGTGGAAAAGCTTCGTTGCTTTCTTCAAACTGAAATCACTTTGGTCCATTTAAGATCACAGGATAAGAAAACTCAGATAAGGAGCTAGAGACATTACAAACACATTTCCCCTCTGTCCTCTTCTCCAATCAGTGTTTGTAGAGGCAAAAGTAGCAGGAAATGATATCTTTTAACAGACTCTTTTTTTCCTTTCAGAATTGTTCTGCGGGGGGATGAGTTGAGAAATAGATCATCAATGGGCTATTGGCTAGAAGGAGGAGGGAGTGTCTGTCTAAATCATTCAAGTGTCAGATAGGAATTCAAACCAGATTCTATAATCAGATTAGGAAGATATTTAAAAAAAAAGAAATAGAGGATTGGAAAATGTGAGCTATAGGCTCCAATTCATATCTGATAACTCGTTGTTTTGTGATGGAATATTTAGAGACAGAGACATGTGGCTAAGACCATCTGGCTTCCTCATAGGTGAAATCAATGCTTTTCTAACTTCCAGCAGGGAGTCAAAAGCCATCAGGAATCAAGGTAAAATGTCCTTGTTTTCTGGGTGAGCTCTACTTGGGGTTTTCTTCTGCCCATGTCAGGTGTCTTGGAGTGCTACACGTAGTCATACTTGGAAGGATGAGACTGTACCTCGTCCTCTGTGCGAGCACCCCCATCGTATATCTTCTTGTTTTTGGTGGTGGGCCCAAAGCCAGTGCTGGCCTTCATACCTCCGGACTTATAGGCGACATTGGGGCCCGAGGCGTGATAAGACACGGCTCTGTAACTGAAAGACAAAGAAACATTCCAGGATCATAGACGTATCTGGTAGGAGGACAAAGCACCTCATTTACCCTGGAATGTGTCAGTTTTAGCACCGAAAGTCCAGTATCCCAGGAAACCTGTATACCTGGGCAGTTTATGGGTGCAGTAACAGAGGTCCAGAGAGAACAAATGATTTGCTGGCAGTCGCAGGGCTAGTTAACAGCAGGACCAGACTGTGATCCAGGTCTTCAAATCCGGCCCATTTATGGAGCTACAGCAAGGTTTCACAATAGCAGTACTATTGGCATTTGGGCTGTATGCTTCTTTGCTATGGGGGCTTGCCTGTGCATTGTGGGATGTTTAGCAACATCCCTGGCCTCCCCCCACTAGATGCCAGTATCACCTATCCCCCCACCCACCAAAGTTGTAACAATCAAAGTGTCTTCAGATGTTGCCAGATATCCCCGGGGGGCAAAATTGCTCCAAGCTGAGAGCCATTGAGTTACAGAATACTGGAGCCAGAGGGACCTCCTGGATGATTTCCCCCCTTCAAATAGGATCGCACCTAAATGTGCTCAGGTAGAAATATTCCTATTCCTGTTTTTTCTATCCTCCATAAAAGAGAAGGTTCATGCTCAACAATGTTACTCCATATGCCTGGACTGACCATTCTGGCTGGGAATTATATGTTAAAATGGACCCAATCAGACCTCTGATTACATTGGGGATGGGGAAACTCACGTGGTTTCATGGGGTGCCAGGCCCCGGCAGGCGATGCACATCATTACTCCCCCAATTAGCGTGAGGCCTCCAGCAACCCAGCCCACGAACAGAGCCGAACCAAAGGTGTACCTGAGTGGGGAGATGATGGCTATGAACGTGATTGACTCAACTCTCCAGGTTCCACCCACTGCATCTGGCCATGCCTGTCCTCTCTGTTTCCCCTTTGGATTCTACACCTATCCCTGCCCACGCCCCCTGAACACACATGCCTTTGGGTCACAGCCAACTGAACAGTGCCCTGGAGCATAGCATCCGCACTGAGCTAGCCAGCAATACAGCTGCAGGATTCTTGGACCTCTTAGATCACTGAGGTCGCCAAAGGGGAGTGGCTGGACAGTTTAACCAGAGAAGTTTGAGAGAATCAGTCTCAATTTCTGAAGGAATTTTGGTCCCTTGAGTTCTTACTGTGGTCCAGGAAGCATTCATCTCACCTACCTCACATAATCCCGGCAACCATCTGTGTAGGGAGGAGTACCGTCTTCATAAAGAACCAAATTGATATGACTATCTTATAGATGAGGAAATTGAGGCTCTGAGAGGCTAATTAACTTTTCCAAAGACCCAGGAAGAACATGACATTTCCAGGATTCAAATGCGGGTCACTCTGCCTCCCTAGCCCTCGCTGTTAATCATAAACTACACCATCCTCTGTGCATGAGGAATGAGGTCGTTTTTCTGAGC
>NW_006287951.1:4721493-4782656 GCF_000327345.1 Myotis davidii | reverse complement strand
CATTTTATTTTTTTTGCCCATTTTATTTATTAATTTTTTGTTAACCCCCACCTGAGGATATATTTTTATTGATTTTGTTTTTAGAGAGAGTGGAAGGGGGAAGACAAAGAAAGAGAAACATCCAGGTGGGAGAGGCACATCAGTTGGTTGCCTCTGCACTTGTGCTCTCCCTGACCTGGGGCCGGGGATCGAGCCTGCAACACTCTATCCACTGAGCCAAACCGGCTAGGGCCGTGGTGGGCAAACTGCAGCTCGTGAGCCACATGCGGCTCTTTGGCCCCTTGAGTGTGGCTCTTCCTAAGCCTTAGGAGTACCCTAACTAAGTTAATAACAACATACCTACCTATATAGTTTAAGTTTAAAAAATTTGGCTCTCAAAAGAAATTTCAGTCGTACTGTTGATATTTGGCTCTGTTGACGAATGAGTTTGCCGACCACCCTAGCCGCTAGGGTACCTTAGACATTCTTGATCAGGGTTAGCAACCGTGTATACCTATCTGGGACAGGTAAGAAACTTAAATGAGCAAAGTGGGCTAGGTGTAAGGAAATACTTCACTTTCTATAACTCTGTTATATGGAGGGGAAAACCACAAATGTGGTGATAAATGATTTCAGAGTTGGGCATTTGAGAGTAGTGGGGACTGTGGCAACCTGGAGAGTGTGAGCCCCAGTTAAAAGGGCAGCTGCCTCTCAGCCGCAGAGATGTTGCCCTCTGAGAATGAGGGCCCAGTGCTGCCAGCTCTGATTTTTTTATAAGAAGGTGAAAAAAACAGACCCTTGTGTGTATGTGATGTAAGTGTGTTTGCATTAGAAAATCTCTGTGTAGCAGGTACAATGGTGCTCTGCCCAGTTCCCCTGTGTCCCTTTATCCATTCCTGTGTCTCTCCCCCAGCTCCTGTGTTATTTTGCCTTTATCTGCCGGTCCTTGTGACTCTCCCTGAGTTCTGGCTTTGGTTCAGCCACTGGAGTCCCTTTCCCCACATGCACAGAGGCTGGCTGGTCTGAAATAGGAAAGACCCCACAGCTCCCTAGGATCAGGCTGAGTCCAAGCCTTCATCTGAGACCACCCTTCCCTGTTCTGCTTGTACCACACCCTAATCTGTCTCTCTGTCCTTAATATATCACTCACACACGGATCCTCAGGATCTGTTTCTGAGCAACCCAACCTGAGACACTTCTAACTTTTAAAAGTTGGTTATAAAATGAGATGTTTAGGTTAATACAAAACACCTTGCAAGCTGTCTACAAGGCAAGGGCAGATAGTATGTAGCTCTGGTCCAGGGTTTAGGTTCTGCAAGTGTTAGGGGGGCCTGGGCAGGGCAGGAACCAAAACCCCATCGATTGACTACCAAGATTTTTCCTGGTAGCTGTGCTATCTGTATAGAGAAGATGAAAAGACAGAAAGAGAGCCCTAACTGGTTTGGCTCAGCGGATAGAGTGTCGGCCTGAGGACTCAAGGGTCCCAGGTTCGATTCCGGTCAAGGGCATGTACCTGGGTTGCTGGGCACATCCCCAGTAGGGGGTGTGTAAGAGGCAGCTGAATCGATGTTTCTCTCTCATCGATGTTTCCAACTCTGTATCCCTTTCCCTCTCCCTTCCTCTCTGTAAAAAATCAATAAAATAATATTAAAAAAAAAAAAGACAGAAAGAGAGAAAATGCTGTCCATCCATGGAGGAAAAACTTCAGGAGGCCAACTGGAATCCTCTGATCTCAGTTTCAGGACTGAAGTTGCCTGTGAGGTTCTAGGAGATGGTGTGAGGGGGTGATGGCACACATTAGCGCTGGGTATCAGGTGGGTGGTAGGTGGCCCCCCTGGGCAGGGACAGTGACTCTAGGCACATAGAAACTGTGGGCAAGGTGGGCTCTTCTGATTTGCCTGTGACAGAAGGGCTTTCTAGGACATGGGACTTTCTATGCCAAAACTGGGAAAGTCCCAGGCAAACCAGAAGGAGTCGGCCAACTTACTTCTGAGTGGCTCTTGTAACCAAGAGAACCTGGGGGACCATCGAGGCAGATAAAGGCAGTTATACTTCCTTGAAGCAAAGCAGGGACACGGATGGGGATAGGAGTTCCAGGGAAGCCAGAGAGTAAATGGTTTTACCATGTCCTTATACCCTGTCTGTATCCCATAATGGTGTGGCTGAAGAAATACCAAGTGAATTTACTCCAGAGATGACCGGTTATTAGCTATAATATTTGCATTGCTCTCTCAGAACAAGGTCTTTCTCCTTCAGGGATTTGCTGCTGCTTCTTACTATGAGAAATGTCCCTTTGAAGTTGCTAAATGAATACACATGTTAGAATTGCTTTTTCATCTTTTAAAAGTTCTGCCCTCTCTCAGATACCAATTTATAGCGGGGTTTCATGTCCTTTTGCTACACCATAACCTCCATGAGAATTGTGAACTTGTCTTTACCCCAGCACTCAGAACAGTTCCTGGACCACAGTAGGTGCTCAGTACATTTGTAAAATGAATGAATTCATGAACAAGAGAAAGAGTCAAGCCGAAAGAGGATGAAACATTACTTTTCTCACCTAATCTTGCTCAGTTCTATTCAATCTTTTACCTGTCCCTAGCCGGGTACCCATCATGGACTAGAGATATGGGGTGATGCTCATTTACATGCCTTGGTTAATAGTGCCACTTTCATGGCCAACACAATGGGGTCTGTGTAACAGTGTTAGATAAATATCGTGAACTGTCACTGTATTTCAATGCGAATGTCAGATCAGCCTCAAGTCATATCACCAAGGATATTTCACTGAAATGAAGGTTATGAATTTACAGATCATTGTTGATTTACGATATGGCATGGTTGCCTCTGATAAATTTTTGCTATTTTAGGCACTGACAGTCACATTAGGCATATGTGTTTAATTGGATTTCTACAGCAATATTCACCATGGAATCCTGAGGTTAGGAGGTTACCTGGTTTGAACAGTCTGCACCATCCCACCCATGCCAGAGTACATGTTAGCTGTGGACATCCAGAAGTTAGTAACCAGCATGTTGGCAAACACGGACACTCCAGCGATTGCACAAAGACCTGTAGATAAAGAACAAGAAAGCTCTGGAGTTAGCTTTAAAGTGACCACAATGTTTCTGAGGCAATGTATACCTAAATGAGTGTAGAGGAATAGGCTTCAGAACATTCCATTCCTATAACAGACAGTTATTCCAAGCATCGACTATTGAAGTCCCACTGTGTCCTAGACATTGTGCTAGGTGCTTGGACTCTCTTATTTCTCTAATTATGGAAGAATTTGAATATGTGCAGAAAGAGATTTTGCATGCATTTTAGAACCAATGGTTATTAGTACAAACATTTGGCCCTAACCCGTTTGGCTCAGTGGATAGAGCGTCGACCTGCAGACTCAAGGGTCCCAGGTTCAATTCCGGTCAAGGGCATGTACCTTGGTTGTGGGCACATCCCCAGTAGGAGGTGTGCAGGAGGCAGCTGATCGATGTTTCTCTCTCGTCGATGTTTCTAACTCTCTATCCCTCTCCCTTCCTCTCTGTAAAAAAATCAATAAAATATATTTTAAAAAATAGTACAAACATTTGGGGCCTGGTTCTTTGACAATGTTAAGAACTCTTCTCTTAAAATCATTTTCTAGAATCTTACCAAAATAATGCCTTTTGGCGTTGAGTCACATGACTACCTTATGGTTGTGAATCCTATATAATAAAAGGCTAATATGCAAATCAACTGAACAGTCACTATGATGCGCACTGACCATCAGGAGGCAGATGCTCAATGCAGGAGCTGCCCCTGGTGGTCAGTGTACTCCCACAGGGGGAGTGCTGCTCAGCCAGAAGCTGCGCTCACGGCTGACAAATGCAATGGCGGTAGTGGGAGCCTCTCCCGCCTCCATGGCAGCACTAAGGATGTCCTACGGCTCCTGGACATCCCCCGAGGACTCCTGGACTGCAGGAGGGTGCAGGCCAGGCTGAGGGATCCCCCAACCCTGCACGATTTTTGTGCACTGGGCCTCTAGTCTCTTATAATGGGACTGGGGTGGCAGCTAAGAGGGACATTAGCACTCATTATAATTTTGCCAAACAAGAGCTATGTAATTTGGTCTGGCCCTGCCAAGGCAACAGCAGACAGGATTTGAAATTCAATAAATAACTTAATTTTTAAGTTGATAATTTTGTATGGCCTGCGAATGATATTATAAATATCTAAATGGCCCTTGGCAGAAAAAAGGTTCCTCATCCCTGCTGTAATCCTAGTGTGAAAAGCTCTGAAGTGTGTGCAAGCTGTGCTCAACAGGAAGAAGCAGTTTCCTCTGCCGGAATGATTCTGACATTCCCAGAAGCACGTCTGACAGCAGGAACCCCAGGCTCCTAGTTACCTGAGATAATGAACATGATTCCAGAGGTCAGTGTCATGTTGGCTTTGGCAGAGTCCTCCATGCTGCCAATGCGGATGCACTTCAGGGCAAAGATGGACACCAGGAGGCCAATGGCACCCAGGACGATGCCCACGATCATCAGGGCTCGCACCGCCTGCAGCATGGCTGTGGGTCAAGGGACAAGACACAAGCAGACAGACAAGATCATCGCAACATGATTGATAAAACCCAGCAACCACAACCAAGTAGCACTGAGTTTCTGAGGAACAGCAAATCCATAAACCATGACGCGAACCTTGTTCTTGTCAAGGGATGTGGAAGTGTGGGAAATGCAAAACCATCACTTACAATCCTCTGCTTGATGAAGGACATGCATGCAAATGCTTGTAGAATGAGAAAATTATGGACAGTTGGAGCTGGGAGGGCCCATGGAATTTCTCTATTTCATGTCCTTATTTTAAAGCTTGATATTCTGGGGACCAGGAAAGTGAAATGGTGTGACTAAGGTGGCATTAAAAATTATTGATAGAGCTTATAGTAAAACTGGTTGCTTTGACTTCTAACCCAAACATCTCTCTTCTCTAGTCTTTCCATGAGGGCTCAATGTTTCATATAGTTGTGTCCACTTTAGGAAAACCCAGTATTCATTTATAGCATATAATGAAGTAAGGTCACTAAGTGATATAACAAGGGCGCTGTATTTTTGCCTCCTTCCAAGGGGGTGACTAAGGCCATGGTGAACTGTAAGTTTTGGGTACTTATGAAAAGGTACTATATCAATCTCAGGCCTTTCAACATGGCCACACTTTACCAGCAGTTTCCTTTTCAGGATCAGTGGAAGTCGTAAGTCCTGCTGGCGCTCTCCTGCAGTGACCTTCCTTTTAAGGACACCCTAGAAACCTTCACTGATTTCTAGGATGTCCTTAAAGCGCAGTGATCAATCTCAACCGTTTTCTACTGAGCCCCATGACTAGGCACAAGATGGCAGCAATTAACAGGACAGATATGGTCTTTGCTCTCATGGAGGTTCTACCAAAGTGGGGAAAGACAGTCAGTAAACATGTCCATTGCAAGCATAATGAATCTTACAAAAGGAAGGCTTGATGTCTTCCAGAGAGAAAGGCTCCTAGCTTGGACAGTTCTAGTAGAGCAGGACTAAAGAACTGTGTGGAGCAAAGCAGAAAGCTCCATCCTACTCTAGTTGTCATAGCAATGAATGAAATATATTGAAAAAGGATAGGGAGATCATGGGGAATTCATTAAAGAGCCTTATGCGGTATCTGAGGAATGGAGGCTCTTTTCCACCAGGTAGCTCCCTGTGTAGAGACAATGGTATCCAGCTACTCTAGTTCTGTGCCACTGACCTCCATTTATTATTATTATTTTATTATTATTTTAAAAATGTATTTTTATTTATTTCAGAGAGGAAGGGAGAAGGAGAGATAGAAACATAAAGGATTAGAGAGAATCATCGATCTGCTGCCTCTTGCATGCTCCCTACTGGGGTTCAAGCCTGCAACCTGGGCATATGACCTGACTGGAAATCGACCTGGTGACCTCTTGGTTCCTGGGTGGACGCTCAACCCTGAGCCACACCCGGCTGGGCTGACCTCCATTTATTAGCTTCTGACTCACTTCTCTATAAAAAAACTTCTGGTTTTAACTTTGCTTCTCTCCTGGGAAGATGATTCTACAAGCAGCCATGATTAGTCTTGGTCCTATTAGCAACTATAGTTTCAAAGTAGATGTTTTGGTTTATGGTATGGATCAATCATCTGTGATCTGACCATTCATTCATTCCTGGGAGAATTGATCACAGTGTCATCTTGGACCAGCAGCTGAATTCTGATGCTAGAGCCATGGTAACCCCACTAAGGCAAAGAGAACTCATGAGAGCCTTCGAGTGGTCCTTGAATCGATTTCTAAACCAGGAGGGCTCTAGTGTGTCACCTGTGACCTCCCAAGCCTTGCCTGATGGCTTTGCTGGCCCCATAGGACTTTGGTAACAAACATCCTGTTCATTTCCTTATTGGCAAATGCAAGCATGTTTCACCTACTAGTGTATTCATTTCCATCTTTCTAGCACATGTCAGTGTACTCCCATAGTCAAACAACACATTCATATGCTCAACCAATCAAGCATCCAACTAGCTAACCCACCAAACAATAATTAACCAAGCAGTATAAAAGATGTCTTTTTCTCATTCTATTAAAACTTACTCTTATCCCACACTCTTGGAAAGGATAAGGTCATCGAATCTCTTTTGATTGAGTGATTCTAATATTTGATCCTGAAAACGTATCGCGTGTGTGCTGTGGCTATGGCTGAGGTATGTGACCTTCCCTGACACTGTTGGATGAGAAGGGAGGGCAATGCTGGCAGGTGGGAGGTGGAAGCACTGTGGGCTTGCCTGATGTGAAGAGTTGCTGCTGGTGTGCCATAGGAGCCGCTAGGTACTGGAGCTATGGCCAGATTGTCCCAGTCAGCCTTTGCCTTAGGCTTTCAGATGCCCTCTTGCCTCTGCTGGGGTCAGGTATGCATGACAAGTCCTCATTTCTTTCCTCCTCTTTCTTGACCTTTGGATTTCTGATGAACACTAGAACCTGCTTTGAACCAGGGGTCCACCCAGATCTTGAGCTCCTTTTTATATCTGGAATCTCCTTTTACCTTACTCCTATCCCTTTCTTTCAGCCTGCAGTTGGAAAAGACACGACTTTGTGTTATATCTTGTGGGGCCATTGTCAGATCCACAATTCAGTCAGGATGGAAGGACCAAAGTCTTCCATGCTTTGGAGAACCCTTGGGAGGTTCTTTTGAGAGTGGACACTGTGATGGAAGCAGATGCCAGGAAGTAGGAGGAAATGTTCTCTAATGCTCACTGCTAAATGTTCTCTAATGTCCTATGTCTAATAATAACCATGGTGATACATGGTTGTGACCCGAACTTCCTTTCTAGTTAGAAGATTTTACCAACTGGGATTCTAATCCTTTCCCATAGACAGATAACAAGAGAAACTGCTCCTAAAGGAGGTAGGTTTCTCTTTTAGCCACTCTGACTCTTATTTGATACTAGAGGCCCAATGCACAAAATTCGTGCAAGGGGTTTGGCCCTTGCAGTCGCGGCGGCTTGCCTCAGCCCTTGCAGCCCTGGCTTCCTCTGGAAGGTTGTCAGGAAGGTCATTTGGCTGTGTGGTCTAATTAGCATGTTATGCTTTTATTATTGTAGATTCTGAGCAAGAGGCATAGGCTTATCAGTCGATAACAGGTGAGTCAACAGGTTCTATAGATTGATTCCTCACACTAAAGGTGTGACTATAGAATTCTTTTTAATGAACAATGAGGCATTATCAGACATGAAGGGTGGGCAGAATTCAGGGCTGATAGAAGCAAACAGAAAAATGGGAACTTTATGGGTGACTGCCCTGCTATCTCCCTATTGCAAAATTTCTTATTCCCCTAAAATGAACTGATAAGCCAGGTGCCTTCAGGTGTGGTTCCCAACCTGGGCTGCACCTTAGCATCTCCTGGGGAAACTTTTAAAGAAATATTAATGTTTTGGCCCTACCCCTAGAGATTTTCATTTAGTTGTTTATTAACAAAATTTCAATTGTTTAACTTGGGAAAATTGACCTCAAGGGAGTTCAGGAGGAGGTGCTCAGAGTGGGGAGTTGAGAGGAACTGAGTGGCTGACATCACTGAGCTGGCTAAGGGTGAGGGTGGGGCTGATGACACAGCAAGTCACCAGGAGCCAAAGGCCCTGACCTGGGGCCTTTGATGGGGCTGGTAGAGGAGGGGAGCCTGGAGGAGGGAAGTCTGAGGTGAGACCTCAGAGGCAAGGCCCCTCAGAACAAGGTGAAAGGCCTAGATTTTCCATAGATCCCAGGGAACCAATAGGGAGGTCTTTTGTATCTCGAGAAATCCTACAGAATGGGTGCTGCCAGATAAGTTGTTAGGCAAGTAATGTAACTTCACTAAAACCTAATTTCCTAAACTCTGGAATGGGATAGAGATATCTTTTGCATAGAGGTATTGTGAGGATCAGATGCGAGTTGGCACCAGCATAGAACTAAGCCAGGTTCAGTAAATATCAGTTCCCTTCCCTTCTTTAAAAAGAAGTTACCTCTCTCCAACTCCTCATGGCTTTGGCTTGGACTATGTACAAACCTGACTCCTCTCTCCTGGTGACAAAACATGGTCGAGGATTTGAAAAAGCCATGGGTGAGGGAGTATAAAGGGCAATAGGGGAAGACGATTTGAGAGAGAGAAAAAAAAGGAAGAGAAAGGTCTGGACCAAGGAATGAGGGAAGATCAGGGAAAATGGGCTCAGGATCAGCTGGCAATGAACAGGGGAGGTGGCTGGTGGATGAGTCAGTGTAGGTGGCTAACATCCTCATTGACCTTTCTTTTCACCTCTAAGATGGGGTCCAACTATATAACTCTCATCATGGGTGGCCCCACCACAAAATGATGCCCCTCCAGTGACTAGCCCATGCTAGGGCTCGAAGCTTTGTGGGTGACTGCCCTGCTATCCACGCAGCAACTTCCACACCACAAGCTGAGGAGGCATTCAGATTCCTACATAACTTTGATCATGAGAAATCAGGGCAAGCATTTTTATATCCAAGATACAGGTTCTCTTGGACTTTGTAGATGTGTCCTCAGCTCTCTGTGGGATTTCCTTCCGTGTACAATGTGTCTACACATTTAGATGTTTGCCCACATATTTAAAAAGGCGAACACATCTTTTTTTTTTTTTTTTTTTTAAAGAAAGGAAATGCAGCTTGACCAGAAACTAGGAGGCTCCTGCAGATCTCATTTCAGCTTTACAACCAACTTATAATCAGTTCACCTCCTAGCGCCAGTTTCTTCTGCCATACATTGGGGAAAGACAAGCTGGTTTTACATGATGATGAGCATTAGACTTTATGTGAAACAGCCAACTGTAAGAAGAAGCAAACAAGGCAGCTCCTTTAGAAAGGATCCGAAGAGCAGTTTCATAGTTTTTTACCTTAAGGATTTTTGCTTTAGATTTTATCAAAGATTTAAACCAAAGATTTAATCTTTTATCAAAGATTTCTCCTTTTCTGCCAATTCAGTCCCACGAAATGTCTTTCCTGGCTTTTGGTGGAATCCTGATCCCCTGACCCAGATGGGCAGGGCTGGGGTACACCTTTTCAATGGCTGCCTCGGTTTCTCAGCTTTTGGATTTGTGAGCAGAGTCATGAGCGCAGAATATGCTCATGGCTATCAGAGTGCTCTGGGTTTGGTACAAAGGTTTGTGGGCTCCTACCCAATATGAGGATGTGAAGAAGCTTCAGGGAAGAGGTGGTATTTGAGTGGACCTCGCATATGGGAAGATTTGTGGAGACGGCATTTGGGGGGGCATTTGGGTAGTGGGAACAATGGGTATCCAGGACCAAGCCCCACGTATCGTTAATGGACAGGGAGAGACAGAACTTGACAATGACCAGAATCAAGAGAAGATTTCCAGGAAAGGAGGATATAAGCATAAGTCAGGAGGAGAGATGAGAGGCAAGAAGGAGAGGGACTGATCAGCTGGATGACCAGACAGGATGGTGTGGGGCCTACAGAGCTCTGGTGGAGAGGCCGGCCTGGAACAGGAGAGGGAGGGGGGATTTTGTTCCGCAGAGGGTAGAAATGTCAAGGGGGAGAGGAGCAGAGTTTCTCTCAGTAAAACAAGACAAATGGGTTTGGCCAATTAGAAGAGTGGGAATATTTAGGAGCTCCACATATGGAAAGGTAAAGAAAGAGCAAGAGGTTGATAATGTGATGAGGTTCCGTGAAGAGGTTATGAAGCATAAAGTCATGGGATGTCATGCCTTCATTTTGAATATGAGGTCAGTCATTTTTCTTCATTTAACAGTTCAACAATCCATGGTCTTGCAAGTCCCTTCTGACCTCTCCCCTCACACTACAGCATGTCTCTCCTTCATAGGGTTCCTTTCTTCCCTCTGGCCAGGTTCGCCCTCCCCTGCTTCCCTAAGCAGGTCTTCCATATAGTCTGTGGTCCTGTTGATCCTGCAATACAAGTAGCTTCCAAAAATGGAATACATAACCCAATTCTTCTACTCTGCCATCCATCTTCTATTTCTTTCCAAAAATAAAGATGAATTAGTTAAATTGCTTTTCTCAATTCAATTTCAAGGGCTTTGCAGGTTCTTAAGAGTTTCATGCACATTTATTTCCATCTATCTATTCACAAGGTGTTTGTTTCAAAGGCAGAACCCTACACTATTTTCCTTTCCTCACCAAACTCATATTTTGGACGCTCCTCAGAGCCATTTAGCCTGACCTTTTATGTTCTCTTTTCTTTCTTCTTCTTCTCTCTCTCCGGCCCCCCCCCTACTGGGGATGTGCCCGCAACCAAGGTACATGCCCTTGACCAGAATCAAACCTGGGACCTTTCAGTCCACAGGCCAATGCTCCATCCACCGAGCCAAACCGGTTAGGGCACTTTTTTTTTTTTTAAACACAAGTAGAGCTCCCATAATATCCTATGATGTGTATTTAGTTCATCTTCAGGGGTGAAAGAATGTCACTTTTATAATTATATTTAAATTCTGACATTATTATAATATAATTATAGTCCTATAATTATATATTTTTTATGGATGGATGGATGGGTGGACTAAAATAGATGAATGAATGAGTTAATCATTTAGAATAAATGATTCATTTCAAATCATTGAAGAGTGAGTGAATAATTTTTGCCAGTTTCTTCATCCTGTATACCTCGAAATTTCTGAATGTATTTTCTGAATTTAAACCTGAACACTGATGGAGAAAATTTGAAGTATTATCTACTCGACAAGAAATCTGTACTCCAAATGGGGAGGCAAGTTAAACCATAGAAACCAAGCCATAAAAATGAGAATCAAGTGAAACATTACGGAACATAAACTTTGAATGCTGCAGGCATTCAAGGAACGGTGAAGTCTGCCCTCCAGTTCAACATACTTGCCACTTACTCCTGATCCAGTAGGATAAGGAGAAGGTAGAGCAAATAAGAACCAAAGTAAGTGGGCCAGGCCATCAAAACAGGAGGAGAGTTGAGATCAGAATGGGGTTAGGAGGGAAACTCAGGACATTGAGCCCTTTGGGTTTCGTTCAGTGAAGTATGCGTTCATCCACTGTTCACTGTCCTAACACATGCCCGATGCCTGTGATAGTTAATGTGTCAACTTGGCAAAGCTACGGGACACAGTTATATAGTTATATTCTGACATACATTGTTTTTTAGGCGTGCATACCAGAACTTCTCACCATAAATGCAGAAAAAGACTATAATTTAATGGCTATCTATATATTTAGCACCCACAGAGACCCAACTTTTCAAAGAAAAATTGAATAAAAAATGAAATAAAATTAACTCAACTTTTTGGCTGTAAGAAAATAGTCACCATCCTACTTTCTTATTCCTATGTATGTGCAGGCAGGCGCAAGTCACAGGCACATACATGCACGCAGTTCATTTCCTCCTTGAGGAACCCTGGTCTGTTCTGGTGTCATGCGCATGCCCTTACCTCGGACCCATCCTTTTCGAGACCTGCTCCCTCATGACCAGTTCCTTTGAGGAGGATGAATTCTCTGATTTTTCTCCCCTATGAGATCGCCCTCTCTGACTTGGGGCCAACTCCTCCTGGTCACACATTCTATTCTTAGCCAAACCTGTTCCCAGCTTTCTCCTGGCTGCAGTGGGAGCTCGCAGCCCCTTCCTGCCCTCACCTGGTGGGGCCCCGGGGGTCCCGCCCAGCGCCTACCTGGAAGGCCCAGGATGGTGAAGAAGGGCCGGCACTCGGTGAACCCTGAGCTCTGCCTCACGCAGCTCCGCCAGAGCCCTTCGTACTGGAACACGGAGGTGACCGGGCTGTCGTACAGGTCCTGGGTGCTCCACATGTCCATGCCCGTGGCGGTGATGCAGCCCGCCAGGCCCAGGATGGACAGGAGGAAGCCCACCACTTGGCATGTGGTGGTGGACATGGCTTTGGGCCTCTGGCACTCTGGCCTTCGCCGCCTTCCTCCGGTGGAAGGTGTGCGCCTGCCGTGCCCCGGGGGGGAGCCGCGCTAATCAGATGGTTTCCCTCAGCTCTGGGTGTTTGCTCACAGTGTTTTCCTTAGATAGTTCAGTTTCACTCTTGGTTCAAGGGCATTATTTTCTCATTTGTTAGGGAAGCGGCCCCAAGAGGCACTTGTCCTGCTGATCTGCCCGGCCAGCTGGTTTGAGAGCAGGGCGGGCTGAGTGGACGCCCTCCCCCGAGGCCGGGCCCCATTCCTGGTTCTGGCTCTGCCCCCAGCACGCCACCCTCCGGGGAAAAGCTGGTGTGTCCCCCCCTGAGATCCCCACAAGCCCTTCCTTTGGGCCTCGCTCAGCTCAGGAACCACCCGGCTGACCTCACTTTTGAAAAATGGCCCAGGAACCTCCATCTTAAACCAGACTTTCAGATTTTCTCCTCACAACTCATAAACCACTTTTCCTTTATATCTGTTCATTTTAATCTTACAGCAATGGGCAGGGCGGTGTTACTACTTCCCCCATATATTTTTTTGTGGGTAGGGGATGGGTCAAGTGAGATACAAATAGTTCCAGGAACTTGTCCTAGTGAAGCACAGATGCTTTAAGTCAGGAAAGGTGGCGCTCCCTCCTCTAGTCCTCTCTGGTGCTCTTTCTCTATTTCCACATAGAGAACGAGGGTCAGACTAAGTTGTCCCCACTTTTGAGAACAGGAAGCCAGATCCTAGAGCAGTGATGGCGAACCTTTTGAGCTCGGCGTGTCAGCATTTTGAAAAACCCTAACTTAACTCTGGTGCCGTGTCACATATAGAATTTTTTTGATATTTGATTTTTTGATATTTGATAGTAAAACAAAGACTTATATTTTTGATATTTATTTTATATATCTCAATTCCATTTAACAAAGAAAAATCAACCAAAAAAATGAGTTCGCGTGTCATAGGTTCGCCATCTCTGACCTAGAGGAATTGGGATGAGAAGACATGAGGTATCCTATTGACCCCCACCTCATGCCACAAGAAGCACATGAAGACCACGTGGCAGTCATAGAAGCTTCCACAAAGGCCAGAGGAGGGACTCCGGCTGGCTGGACCCTGATAGGTTACTGGGAGGCCTAGGATCTGCTCCTGACACTATCACTAACGCATGCTGTGCTGGGTGATTTGGGGCAAACTGCTGAGTTTCTGCAGGTCACAGTGACTTCATCTGTAACATGGAGACTAAACTAGGACACTCCAAAGCCCTTTCACATTTTACATACAATCTTCTACATTTTGCAGAAACATTTTCACTGCAATTGATAAAAGTATCAGGAATTATATAATCACACAAAAGAGAGACTTGGCCAGAGATCAGCCATTGCATTTTGTCTACACATTTTTTTTTTTTTTAGAATTAATTGAGCTGTGCATTTTGCCTCTGAATTTAGATACATTTTAATTAGAATTTCTCTAAATCTATATTTCAAGGCCCTGAAACACACACACACACACACATACACCCCTCTAACCTGGACAAGTTCTCCAGGAAACAAGACTGAGCAACTGGACATTTCAATGTTATCTTGGGTGCACCCAACCACCGCTCTCAGGACTTTATTCCCAGCAAACACAGAAAGCAAATATGAAAGGTCTCCTTCCTAATTTGAATGGAGGCAACACTTCCCTCAACCACACACCTTGCTTTAGGTCCTGTGATCAGGGTTAGCAGATAATGAAGTATGAGCCAGAAATCCCCCAAAAAGAGAGTAAGCAAGAGTCGTATATGACCAACCTGTGGGTCGCGAACAATGAAAATACATCCTGCATATCAGATATTTACATTATGATTCATAACAGTAGCAAAATTACAGTTCTGAAGTAGCAACGAAAATAATTTTATGGTTGGGGGTCACCACAACATGAGGAACTGTATTAAAGGGTTGCGGCATTAGGAAGGTTGAGAACCACTGCCCTAAGGTGATAGTGTTGTTGTCTCTGTACCCCCTGAACTGAGCTACAAGGCCAAGTCTAAAAGGTAGAGAGGAGACAACTAGCAAAAGTGACTGTGGTCTCTGCTGGTGGGCAGGGATTGACCAATTCGTTTGGAAAATGTTGGAGTCATTCAGGAATGATTCTGTCACTGTTTCTGTGGGCAAAGTCCATTTTACTTATTTCAACCAAGACACAGGCTTTTTTACTCATAAAGAACTATCAGAGTTTGGTTGTAAGTTGTTCATTTTATGACTTTTGTCTGACAACCCCCAACACATTGACTATAATATCACTAAAATAATAAGCTGATAATGGAAAAATTAAAGAACAGGTTATTACAAGTTATCTCTTCTCACTCCCATTTCCCTATGCAAATGTTTTTATGCAAAATTTCAAGACAGGGAAATATGGTTTAGGTCTAATGAATCGAGCTTTCTTTCTTGTTTGAGATGGTGACAGTAACTTTATTTTTTGGACGAAGGAAAGGTTAATTTTAAAGAATAAACTAAAGCCACCCCTATGTAGGCAGAATACTGACTGAGTAGAGAGAAATTGTAAGGCTACGTGCTTTTTTATGTGAAATAAACATTGACTCTGTTTTACAACATCTGGAAGATGGGATTTTTCATTTCCTAGAGTTTCTGTGCTTTGAAGTGAGGTGACCACTGTCCCAGCTGCCATTTCCAAAGAGTGAATAAGGTCCGCAGGGGAAAAGCTGGCTTCCCCATTCATGGCAATAGGTGTTGTTGTTGTTTTTTTTTTTAAATCAAATGTAGATCTAACAATACTAATAATTCACGGTTTGATTATAATAATATGTAATGATAATTCGTGGTCTGATTCTGTCTAACAATAATGTAATGATGTCGGTACTACTTCGTTTAGTCATTTTTAAAAATGGAGCACATGTTTTGCTGACTTCTTAGGGAAAATCATCCCTATATTCAGGGTTAAATATGGTTCTGGCAGAGCCATTTCAAGTTATAGATTTCCAGGAGCTTATATTATTTTACCGATACTGGAGAATAAACTTCCCTCACCTTTGCTTTACCATTTTTTAGGAATATAAATATAAATCATGCATGGTAGTTAAGCAAAAATGGTGGTCTAATGACAATATAAAATAAAATATGGGAGGAGTAAGATTAG
Organism: Myotis davidii; assembly: GCF_000327345.1. Classification (NCBI taxonomy): domain Eukaryota; kingdom Metazoa; phylum Chordata; class Mammalia; order Chiroptera; family Vespertilionidae; genus Myotis; species Myotis davidii. The sequence continues at coordinate 4,767,141 of NW_006287951.1, read as the reverse complement.
TAAGCTAGTAATAAAAATAATCAATACATCTATTAATTTAAAAATATATTAACACATTGTACAGGGTGGGGCAAAGTTAGGTTTATAGTTCTTCATTAAATAATGTAGTAATTAATTAATAAATAATAATACTATTTGAATAAACTCTGTGTTGCACAAACTCACAACGGTATACCTACTTTTGTACCACCCTGAATATCTCTAATTTCTGATTCCACCTTTTGGTGCTCATAATAGAAAACTTGTAGGTAGTGATAATTTTAACAAATCACTCATAATTTTAAATCCTAGACAAAATTTCTAATACTTCCTTTTTATCCATTCTCTGTATATAATTTTTACCTGATTAAAAAATCATACCATTTGATGTTTTTCTCTTTTCACTTCATTGCATACATGTACAACCAAAGCTTTGTAAACACCATTTAATATATTTAATGTTAAATGTTTAGTTTGATATGAGTAAAATAGTATTTTAATAGGAGCTTATTAGTAATCCATTACACAGAAGTGTTATTATTTATCTCAACATCGTCTATTCCTTTTAAAATTTATTTTGTTTTTAATTTTTTTTCAATTATAGTTGACCTTCAACATTATATTAGTTCCAGGAATACAGCATAGTGGTTAGACATTTACATGACTTACAAAGTGATCTCCCTAGCAGCTGGGACCAGGCCCAAGGGGGCCTGGAGAGAGAGTCACAGTCCCCAATTCAGGAAGGAGAATCTTGGGGCTAAAGTCTGGGCCCCCTGAGTCCTGTTACTGTGGGTGATTGAGACTCAGTGCCATTGCTCACACAGAGCTTATTTTTAAAATGTGCCCCTTGGGGAGAATTGGGCATCACCCAGTGAGGGGAACAGGAGCCCTGACAGCGCCAGAAAGCTCCTCTCCCTAAGGTTTCTGTGGTCTTGTTCTTACCCTGGTGGTGGGGGCTGTTGCTCCTCCCTCCCCAGCAGTCCCGCCATGGTGCCTCAGGCAGAGGCCCAGTGGCCCCTCCCAGCCCCCCCGCCACCAGCCCTTACCTGGCAGCCCCAGCATGGTGAAGTAGGCCCTGCACTCCGTGAAGCCAGAGCTCTCTCGGACACAGGAACGCCACAGCCCTTGGTAGTTGAATACAGCTGTCACCGGGTTGTTGTACAAATCCTGGGTGCTCCACTGGTCCATGCAGGTGGCAGCAATGATGCCCCCAATCCCAAGAAGTGAAACCACAAACCCCAAGCCCTGGCAGGCGGTCACGGCCATGGTGGGGTGCAGCGTAGACACCGGGCACCACACGCCAGAGAGACAACACAGTTCTGAGAGCGTTGAGTGTAGGGATAGAGTTTTCTGGGACAGACTGGTGCATACGTCACAAATGGGCCGTGAAATGGAGGAGGGGACTCAACAGTGCCACCTGGGCTCAGCCTGCTCCTTTATCTACCTAGGTGAGATAATTTCCACAACACGGTACCAAGACCCATTTGTTTTCCACCATATGTACACTCTCCTCGCTGTTTACCTTTTGAGGGAGTTTCTTTCCTGATTAGCCAGGTTTCCTTCCGTAGAGGGTAAAGCAAGTGCAGAGGGCACTCTTGGAAGGCCCCGCAGGTTGGCCAGTCAGGGCCTCTAGGAGCTAAAGCCACGAAATACTTGGAGATAAACGGGCTTCATCCTATGGCCCTCCCAAGGTGCCATTGCCACTTTAATTTAAAAACTTAGGTAACACTGGTTATGAGGCAGGATGAAGTACTTGTTAATCACGGCAGTTAAGTTCTAGAGTCACCACGAACACTAAATTAGCAAATACTGAACCATTGCCCCTAGGGAAATACAGAGTTAGGTTCCTGGGAGCCTCTGAGGGCCACAGAGTCATCAACTGATCAATAAATAATCTTGTTTTGTGTTTGTTTCTGTTTAAAGATACCCAATTTAATATTTATTGTTGATTCATTAACGTTGACCAACAGCACTGTAACTCATGCCTGAACGAAGCTTACATAATACCACACATGCTTTTCCCGGAAAGGCACAAAATAGCCTTTTTGCACTGGGAGACACTAGACAGCAACTTCAGCACTAAGATTGGGGGTCATTATAAATAGAGAAATTTATTTCACAGAAATGTGGAAACATGGCACTAAATGCGAGGACACCTGATGACAGTAGGAGAGCTGAAACGAGGGGGCAGAGCTTCGTCTTGTTCTTGGGCAGCTAAGAGCATGCACTTCTAGCAGCTCAATGCACGTGTCCAATAATGACCGAGGAGGTGTTTTGAGTATTGATTTTGGGGTATAATTTTAGTGAGTAGGTAAATTTGCAAATATGAATCTTCAAATAATCAACTGTCGTTATTTGGTGGGACTGAGTAGTTGACGTAGTCAAGCTGCCTGCAGCTTCTGTGGCTTTGACTCAGCCCCCAACAGAGAGACTGTGGAGGAGGAAGGCAGCAAAGGGAAGCAGCAGGAAGGCCCTGGGCTCCGGGGCTAGGCAGCCCAGGTCCAATCCTCACTCCACGGCTGACTAGCTGTGTGGGACCACAGCTAAGTCACTGAACCTCTCTGAGCCTCATTGTCTTCATCTGTAAAATGAGGTGATAACCATTTTATCTTCCTGGATTGTTTTGTAGATCAAATGTGATTATGCATGTGAAACGCTAAGCATTACATGGGGAGCAATACACTCAGACAATTGTAGCAAACACAAAGCAAGAGCAGAGGTCATAGCTTGGTGATGGGCTCGGTCTTGGGGCGGGCTAAAGTCAGAGCACACATTCAGACTCCCAGTAATGGGGTAATTGTGAAGCCTGAGATGAGAAGAGAGAATTCTGACTTAAAGTGCCCTTCGGTGACTGCGAGACTTGCTCCTGGTACCTCTGCCCCTCTGGCTGCCAGAAGTCCACCTTCGCCCTGTGGCCAGGGAATACTCCTCATGTCTAACCTTCTGTCCAGATGGTCAGCATTCAAGGATTGTTGGGAAACTTGTAGAAATTTTTATTTTATTTTATTTTTTACCAATCTGGGAAATAGGGGCAAAGCATTTTATATATGTCCTATAACACGTGAAGGTGTTCATGTCCTAACTCTGGCATTGTTGTAAGATTTTGCTTATGCCATTCAATCAAAATTGGCCCTCTGTTTCCCAGAGAAATAAAGACTATTTGTCATTGACAGTATAGAAAATATTTTGAGAAATAACAAACTGAATACCACTGTGTCCAAAGGTCTCCAAGCACTGAATGTGGGCTCTGAAAAAAACAAATTCAGATTTCCGGAAGTGAGAGAGCCAACCTGTCCCTTCCAGGTGAAATGTCCTCACCAGATTCTGTAGGAGAAACTCAGCATGTTCTTGACATGAGCGCATGTTGCCAAGTCAGAGATGACTCAGAAAAATGACCACTGAAACCTGATTTTCAGCCTAAGATGGGTGTTCCAGGCATATTAGCCATGTAGTGACTCATTTCCACTTGGTTTGGCTTGTGGGAGGAACAAGATAATGCTCCCCTGACTGTGGACAGGGGTATAAATGATTCAAGTACCCACCCCGTTTCAGTCTCAGGAGTTCATTCGAAAGCCAATAAGCATGGCCAACCAGAATACCATCCAGCATCCACTGGCTTTTTAGATCTGGATGTTTTTGAGTCTCAGTTTGAGTGTATAAACTTTTAATAAAAATATGCCTCGTATATTTGGAAAATAATTGAACATTACACATCCTCTCAGGCAGGACAAAAATTAGGTCCCTATTTGTCTGCCAAACAGAATTTTAGTTGGAAAAACCAAACCTTGTTCCCTTTGGTGATAGAGCAAGATGCAGCAGAAATACGGACACTATCCATTTCGTCCATGTTTCTCCAACATATGCCAAAACATGGGTGTGATGACATCTCGGGTGACCTCTGACTCCTCTCACCCCACCTGTGTATCTTTCTCTGAAGGCTTTCCTCATTGACGTTAAGTGCCCCAGGCCCCTCACGTTCTCTCTCAGATCTAAACTCTGCTATCGTTATTAGGAAAGAGATGTCCTTAGCCTTAGCCTAAGGCATGATGATTAAACGGCAGGCTTTAGTTTGTAACCTCTTGTGGACTCTTTGTATTTTATTCCATGAATCAACGTCTCCTGGCTCCACCTTAAAAACAAATCAAACAAAACAATGTCTGTTTGCTGATGGTTTGGTGATCCCAGACTTTTGGATTGTATGAATGAGTGAATTTTTATACAAAAGATTTCAGGACCTAAAGAGGACTGCCAACTTTTCATTATGTCCAGTAAGAACAATAACTAATTAGCATAACCACCATCATTCATAAGAGAAAGAATATTTTAATATAGAAAAGTACAATCTCAATCAAGAACAGTCATGGACAGCTAGGACATACATATTTGTATTTATGTTCTACATTGTCCTCCATAAGAAAACTGTTATGATGGACCAGCATGAGTGCAGAAGCCTGGAGCTGGAGGACTAGGAGCTGCCTTTATCCAGTGAGATATTCACTGTTAAGGTGCATTGAGGGGGGTTAATGCCAGGATATAGGCATCAGAAACATGACTCTTGAGCTGAAGGTAAGAGTGAATATTTTGGTGATTCCAAGGGGAGGTGATGACTTTGAGAGAGGATGTAGATGAACAAAGAAAGGAGATCTCGAGGACTCAGGATGATCTGGTTGAGGGGGCAGGGAATGAGGTGGGTGGAAGGGGATGGGCACGGTGTGCCTGGTGAAAAATCTTTCACATCAGGCATGGAAAAGAAAGGAAGCAATGAAACATCCCTAAGGACAGAGACTATGACTTTACAAGGGACTCTAGAATGTTTTTTGGACAGGGACTAAGAATCATCATTGGTTGATTGATCGACTGATTTCATGTGATTGATTTGATTCATTTCATAGATGCGTTTATTTAAAAAGCAACTGTTGAGTCAGACAGTGCATTAAGCACTGGGAATATAGAAATGAATAAGATACAGTCTTTGTCCCCAGGTATGCATAGTCATTTATACATGATATCATGTGTGCTACTATCTGTATTACATTGTAAAACAACCTAACATGGAAATTAAAGGAAGATAATACAAAAATAATTGTAAATAGAAGTTCTGAAGTTATCTTCCTGTATACCAGTGGATTGCTTGGTCTGTACCTGGGCTGTGTGTATTTCCTATTTGGAAATTATTAGCCCAAAATAGCTGTGAGCACGTTGAGGGAGACTGGCAACTAGAAATGATGATGGCTTTGGAGAGCGAGTATTCCTAGAATACTGAGGAATAGACTTGGGCTCAAAGAGAAGTGGCCCAAGTTTTGTGCGTCAAAAGACACCATCAAAAAAGTAAAAAGACAAGCAACAGAATGGGGCTGTGAGAAATCATCTTATTTAAGAATTTGAAATCAAAATTTCACTTGGAAGAATAGAGGTGTGCTAAAGGAAAATATACTGCTATCCTTGGTGAAAGATTTCTGTATGTTGGGCGGGTAAAAGGCAGTGTGATGATGCTTCAGAAGGCTCCGGAAAGATCCTGTGTTCTGACTCTGTTTTACAAACTAAAGGGTTCATGCACATGAGCTGAGGAGGATGTTTTCCTTCTGACCTCTAGTTAGTTGACATAAAAAAAATTAAAATGTAAAATCAAATCACCTCTAGTTAATGAATGCAAGCAACAAGACAGAAGAAGCCCATTGGATGGGCAATGGTTGGGGCAATGGTCACTGAGGTTTTCATTGACCCACCAACACACACCTTATCTGAGCCGACACTCAGAATCAGGAAGCCCTGTTCTCTGTGTTTCCCGCTCTCAGGAAGAAAAGGAGACGAGAGAGCAAACAAGTGGGAGGGCTGGTTTCTGTTTGACTAGCTGTAGGTGCAGGAGGCTCCCTGCTTCCTCCTGATACTCCACACACAGACTGCATGTTCACCTTTGGGTGCTTTTATTCAGGGGAGCTGAAAATGAAAGCTCCAACCTGCATTTTCCTTCACAAAAGTTTTTCTTTAAATGACAGTATTTTTTTCTGATTGTAAAAGTTATGTAAAATGGTAGAAAACGTTAAAGAATAAGCAAATTTAAAAATCCAAAACAGGGATGAATAGGTGGAGCATAGGATTTCTAGGGCAGTGAAGCTACTGTATAATACTATGATGGTGGATACATGTCATGATATACGTCTCTAAACCTGTAGAATGTACAATGCTAAGGATGACCCATAATGTAAACTGTGGATTTTGGGTGATAATGAAATGCTAATGTAGCTCATCAATTGTAACAAATGTACCAGTGGGCAGGAAGATGTTGATAATAACAGAGGCTGTGTGTGTGTGTGCATGGGGGAGTGGGAGGGAGCAGTGAATATATGGGAAATCTCTGTATCTTCTATTCAGTTTGAATCTAAAATTGCTCTAAAAATAAAATCTAATAAAAAATTTAAAACAAAGGAGAAAATTATTTAAAAAACCCAAAATAAGAAAACATCCTATATAATAAAAGGCTAATATGCAAATTGTCCCCTCAACCAGGAGTTTGACCAGGGGGCGGGGCTGGCCGGCCAACTGCCCATGGCTCCTCCCCCTGGCCGGCTTGGCCTGATCAGCCCCAGTTGGGGCGGGCTGGCCAGGCTCCACTTGTGCGCAAATTTGTGCACTGGGCCTCTAGTAGAGAATAAAACAATAACTGTGATTCTACCTTTAAGAGGTGCCATTGTTAATATTTTGGCTTTATTTCTTTCTAGTTTTCTTTGCTTGAATACAATATTTTTAACATAGTATCATACTACACATATACTCTTTATTATGCTTTTTCATTTATATTTATAAAAATATTTCCTTTATTAAAAATTCATTGCAAACATAATTTTTAATATTCTATTATGTGGGGTACCATATTTGTTTAACCATTCCCCTATTGTTGAGTGTTTAGGTTATTTTACTGTTTACTTTTTATGGATAATATGATTTTTTATAAACCAGACCATCTGATTTTTGAAATCTTGATGGGTAGAAGTTGAAAACACTAGCATTTAAACTCTAAGTAATGTTCTATTTCACTAGAAACAGAGGCTGTAATATTCCTTCAAGATAGACTGTATGTTGTTCTGGGCACCAAAGGAATTAACACTATAATTGCACAAATATAAGTTACTTACTATTCTTGGGGAAAGTGTGGTGTTGCAACCAACCAAAATATAAATGTTTATATACTGAGAATCCAAGTATACTGATGGCTAAGGTGCATTATTTGCGGTGGGGAGAGGCAGGGGTTGTGTATGCTTGAGTCAGAATTGTGTCTGCAGAATTTTCTCCCTTTCTTTGCTAAGGAAAAGTGAATGAAGTAATTTCAGATATACAATGAGTTTTATTTTTAGCATAAGTATGTTCCAAATATTCATCAGATATATTTATACTAAAAAAATAATAAATAGCCCTGGCTGGTTTGGCTCATTGAGTAGAACGCAGCCTTTGGACCAAAGGGTGTGAGTTTGATTCTGGTCAGGGTCACGTATTTTGGTTGCAAGCTCCTTCCCGGCCCAGGCTCTGGTCAGGACTCGTGCAGAAGGCAACCAATCAATGTGTTTCTCTTACATTGATGTCTCTCTTTGTCTTTCACTCTCTCTTTCACTCCCCCTAAAAAAAAAAATGGAAAAACATCCTAGGGCAAGGATTAACAACAACAATATATAGCCTATATAATAAAAGCACAGTATGCAAATTGTTCCCTAGACTGGGAGTTCAACCAGGGGGCAGGGCTGGCTGGGGGAAGGGAGGGAGCATCCGGCCGGCAGCTGGCAGCTGCTAGGGACCCTACCAGTGCAGAATTTCATGCACTGGGCCTCTAGTATATATATATATATTTCATATATATATATATATATGAAATTTACTTGAGTTTATCTGAAATACCATTTTAACTTGGCATCTGGTATTTTTATTTGCTAAATCTGGAAATCTTACATATGACCTGAGGGCCACGTATGTAATTTCAAATTTTCTAGGAGCTACATTTTTAAAAGTAAAAAGATAAGCAGGTGAATTAATTTAAACAACATACTTTATTTAGCTCTATATGTCCAAAATACCACTTCAACATATAATTAATAAAAAATTAATGAGATATTTCAGTCTCTTTTTTTGTACTAGGTCTTTGAAATCCAGGGTGTATTTTACACTTACATCTCAATTTGAACTAGCCATATCACAAGTGCTCAGTAACTACATGTAGCTAGTGGCTATTGTATTGGACAGTGAAGGTCTCAATCTCCCTTAATATTCTTATTTCACTGGCCTGGGAAATGAGCACATTTTAATAGCTCTCAGGTGATTCTAATGTGCAGCCAGGGTGCCTCCAGGGCTCCAGAAGGCTGCCTGGTCCCAGATCGTTCAGGGATGAGCCATAGCTGCCACAAGAGGGAGCCAGCTGCTCAGAATAAAGACTTCTCAAAGCACCTGGTCCTCACTAAGCCCCAGACTCAGGAATAATAGGGGGAGTCCACAAACGCAGTCCCTGAACCCCTTCTTCAGATTTTCTCTCACTGGTTTTCCCAGCCGAGGTTTCCCACAGTCTGGCCACCAACACAGATCCCTCTGTTCAGTTGCTCCATAATTATCCCTTTCGTCTGCAGTATCTCGATCTCTCCTCCCTCCTCCCAGCATAAGGTCTTTCTCCTGTACAGTGTGGAAAGGGACAAAGACCAGGCACCAGGGCCCCTACAGATTGGGGTCTTTACCACAGCTCTGCTACTTACTGGCTAAGGGCCCTTTAGTGCATCACATAACCGCTCTCAGCTCCTCACTGGTGTGGCGATAATACCAGTCTCATCAGCATGCTGAGGAGGGACGGTGTGTGGGGATATACTCAGAGCAGTTCCCAGGAGATGCTCTAACAAAGTAAAGCAAAGTAGGTGTCCAGGAAATAACAGTTCATCTGCCTCCTGCCCGAGAGATATGTTAGAGGTAATGTGATACACCTAACATATTAGCTCCAAACTCGCTGCAACACAGGAGCACCTAGAAAGCGTATGAACAAGTCTTATTTTGCCTTTTCCCAGCCATTCTGATTCGGTGGGTCTGGGACAAGGCCAGGGATCGTGGATGATGAATTTTAAAGAAGTTCTTCAGGTGATGTGAGCAGCCAGTCAGATGCTGGTTTTGTGGGTTGTTTGGGAATCACCACTTGTGGAGGGAACAGGGGATCGGAATAGGGGTCCTGGGTTTGGTGTTTTGCTTTGCTGCTTGTTCAGCTTCTCTGAGCCTCAGCTACGCCTTTAGTTGAAGGAGACTCATGAGACACCCTGCTCAGGAGGTAGTAACACAGACAGACAGCTAAGTGCTGGGTAGCCACGACTCCTTCCTTCCCCTTTGCTCCCTCTTTTCTAATTCCACGGAATCCCTATTGTTTCTTGCACAGGCCATTCTTTCTCTTCTCCCAACCACTGCCCATTCCTTTTCTGCCACTTGGGATGCCCTCCCCTCCGTTGTACCTTCTCTATCAGAGATAAGCCCGCTCAGCCAACAGCCCCAGCCACTTCCCTTGGACTTCAGATTAGATTCTGACTTTGGTGTCTTATTGTTCCACACTGGTTTCTGGTTCAACTTCTTTGACCAAGTAATGAGTTTACTGTTGGACCAGTTCAAGTAAGACCTTTCCTATCCCCTGACTGACCGGCCCATCCCACATCCACATCCACCCCACCCCACCCCACCTCAAGGAAAGTTAGCAACAGGTTTTCCTGGGAGAGGAAGGGTGCATGGGAGAGGGGAGGGGACATTCTATATGGAGAAGACACTTCCACTCTTTTTTTAAAATTATAGGCTTCTGGCCCGAAACAGGTTTGCTCTACAGCAAAACATAGCACAAAGTTAAAAGTCAAATGACAAAGGGTTAACATCTTAACAGGTCTCATATGTAAATGATATTAAATCAAGTTTGGAGTTTTGATTAGTATCACAGACCAACCATTCTGATTTTTGAAGTGGCTGGGCTGTTGGTTTAGCTGAAACAGTAATTGTAACTTAAAGTGACTGTGGAATTGTCTAACCACGAGTGAGCAGAAAAATCATGGGCCTGCTGGAATTTTATCTCATTGCAGAGTAAATGTGTACCCACTGCCAAATTTTTAAAATGTCATTAAAACCCCCCAAAATAAAGTTGCATTATTATTATATCAATAGTGGCATATATTCAATGTACTGATCACACTCAGTATTCTGTAACCTCTTTATTTTTAATTTAATATATCATGGAATAATTTTTATGCCATTACATCAAAATTTACCTCAATCTGTTACAAAGCTGCATAGTATTCCATCATGTGACTATATTATCATTCATTTAGCCAATTACCTATGATTGTATATATTGATGTTTCTATGAACAATGATATTGGTATCTGAGAACCTTAATCTTTTCCCACTGGTTTTATTAATTCCTTAGGATAAGCTAACTAAAGTGAAATATCTAGTATGAACCTAAAAAAGATTCACATTTAAAATTTTGATCATATTGTTCTCTCAAAAAGTAGATGAGCCCGGCCAGCGTGGCTCAGTGGTTGAGCATCAACCTATAAGCCAGGAGGTCATAGTTCAATTCCTGGTTGAAGCATATGCCTGGGTTGTGGGCTTGACCCCTAGTGTGGGGCATACATGAGGCAGCCAATGATTCTCTCTCATCATTGATGTTTGTATCTTTCTCTCCCTCTCCCTTCCTCTTTGACATCAATAAATATATATATATAGATCAGCTTATACTCCTAAAAAAAGTATGTTTAAATGACAATTTTCGACATCTTTAAAAACTGAGGATTATCAATATTTGTGCTACTTCTAAGAAAGAATGCATGGGAGTGATGTCTAGGTTAACCTGCAATTCTTTGATTATTATCCACCAGTAAGTACATTCTCCTGTATTTGTGGGCATTTTAATTTCTTCTCTTTTGATTTGCTTGTTCATGTTGGTGAATAAAGTTCTAATCAGATTAATAATTCCATTACAAGGCTGTGTTCTAATATCTTCTTTTAGTGAAATTAATGTCAAATTGATGGGCAGAGGTCTCTACTCCCCAATTATATATAAATTAACGCCTTCAATTACTGTTTTAGATTAGAGTGCTTTGCAGATTCTTATCGTCTGTATAACTCGAGGTTTTATGGTGTTTCTATTTTTTTCCGGAAGAATGTGAGTGTAGCATGAAACTCACTCAGACAGAAATAAGGTTGTTAACATGGCCTTTGGTCAGGGAGGGAGCTGCTTCCCCCCACAGTTTACCTCTTTGTGTGATCCACTCATTGGTTCTAAAGTTGCAGCTGTCCAGGTCTATTTGAAACAATCTATGGGGGATGTTTATAAAATCTAAACGTGGGTTTGTTACTGAGATAGAACTCATTTTTTTAAAAAAAACCAGACAATTAAATATAAAGCATATACAGATGGATTCTGTGATCAAGTTCAATGCATTCTTCACTAAGGAGCTTGTTGAAAGTTTCCACCTGGGATGATAAATAAAATGGCCATTTGTGGCCCATTGGCAGTGACCAGGTTTCTGGGGACAGCCTCTGCGTGTCTCAGCAGCTCTGGCTGTGCTCAGGCACATCCTTACACGGAGTGTAATGGCGGCACTTGGTGTTCTCAGACATTTTCTGCTCTTCCCATCACATTTCAGTTCAGTGTAGGGATCCAGTGTAATCCTGAGAGTACAGCTTCCCTGCAGGATGCTTCGCAAAAAACAGCAAAGAAACAGAATCCATGTGTTGCAAGCACAACACAACTTTCTTTCCCAGTGTCCTCTCAAACCCACTCTTGGCGTACTTCTTTCCCTGATCATGGATGACTTCCCAAGCAGGTCCCATAGCTTTCCTGATTACTCATAGATTGCAAAAGATCCACAAATCAGAGCGACCAAAACGTAGTCACATTTCAGTAATCAGTATGTCCTCTTACAATTGTGCATCCAGTACATCTGATATCACAGAAGATTATTTGTTAACATTTTCTCCATCTATATGACCACATTTCTTTCAGCAATAATCATGAAAGGAAACAATAACAACGTCCAAAGAAGAACATGAAAATATTATAATACAGAAAAGGGGAGAAGTCATGAATTAATGCTTTCTACTGACACTGGGATTTTTTTTAAATCTTTACCTGAGGATGTTTTTCATTGATTTCTAGAGAGAGAGAGGAAGCGGGAAAGAGAGAGAGAGGCATCAATATGAAGGAGAAACATTGATCAGAAACATTGATCAGCTGACTCCCATACCTGCACGCCCACCCCTCCTCTCCAGCCGTCAGACTCTCCAAGATTGAACCAGAAACCTAGGTATGTAGGTATGTGGCCTCACCGGGAATTGAACTTGCAGCCTTTTGGTACACAGACAATTAAATATAACGCATATACCACCTGGCCAGGGTTAGTTTTTTTTTTTTTTAAGAAGAAAAAAAAATTACACTGTAATTTGTATTCTTTTACATTTAAATACAAGAAAGACTTCAAGTGCACTCACAGAATGACAGAATTGAAATAAAACATATTCTTTGTCTTTGAAACAGATAAGCTATCTGGGCTTATTTTAAATCTACTCATTAAATGCAGGAATATGTTGTAGCACAGGAGTTAGAGACATTAAACTGTGCCAGAAGCAAACACAATGATTCTGAACCCTTAAGAGCTTACTCTTGAAACAAATGTGTGTAGCTAAGTTCAAGTGTGTCAGGCCAAGTAGATAGCAGGAAACTTTCTGAATTAACTTCTATGCAGAAAATGTTTATTAAAAAAGAAGTAATAAAATGTGCTAATTTGAAGACTACATATGTATTAGTATTAATAATCAAGAGTAACCACAGTAACTTTAGATTTTTAGACCAACAGAAGATATTTTGGAGAAGAAGAATTTTATTATTAATACTAGAGGCCCTGGGCACGAATTCGTGCATGGGTGAGGTCCCTCAGCCTGGTCAGTGATAGGGGCCGATGGGAGCCGTGGGAGGTTGACAGGGGGAGGGGCCATGGGAGGTTGGCTGTGAGAGCAAAGTGACCACCAGGGGGCAGCTCCTGTGTTGAGCATCTGTCCCCTGGTGGTCAGTGTGCATCATAGTGACCAGTCGTTCAGTCATTTGTTCCCTTAGGCTTTTATAGATATAGATTATATGAAATTGTCACATGATGATACTGAAAAGCAGATTGACTTTGAACACATTTTATTATTGTTTTAAAATTCTTTATGGCCCAGCCTGTGGGGCTCAGTGGTTGAGTGTTGACCTGTGAATCAGGAGGTCATTGTTCAATTCCTGGTCAGGGGACATGCCCAGGTTGTGGGCTTGATTCCCAGTAGGGGGTGTGCAGGAGGCAGCTGATCAATGATTCTCTCTCATCATTGATGTTGCTCTCTCTCTTCCTCTCTGAAATAAATAAAAATACATTTTAAAAAATAAAATAAAATTCTCTACAGATGATGCCTCCCTGATGTCTTTCTACTTAGGTTTGGATTCAGCCTTCAGGAAAACATAGGAAAAGGATCTGAGTTTCTGTCATTGGGCTGAAAGTAAAAATTATGCTGTTATTAAAGAATGGACAAAGTTATTTTCTTAAATATTTGGAAATTTGTACTAGAAATTCATTATTCCAGAAACGCTTCCTGGTGTTGTGGTATTCCCCTCTCTCATCTGAACTCTGGCTCTCCTGCTGTGTGGTACAGTTTCTATTGCATGAGAAGAAGAGATTTAAACTTATATTTTGGAGAGAAGAATTACCTCTCAAATGAGATCCAAACTGAACACGGGATGGCCCCCTGGGCAGAAGCATGAATATGTAACCTCAGTTCACAATCTGCACAGAACTCAAGGAATGTCCATGCTCAACTGTCAAGTCAGCCACAGAACACCCTTCCATCTTCACTTCCCTCCCCTCCTCAAGGGCATTTCACGCCCTCCTCTTCTTGGCCCGAGGCTGTTCTAGGGAGCTAAAATGGCAGGTAGGCCATTGATTCCTAATGTCTTCCTTCCGAAAAGCATTGGTCTACATGTCCTTGGTGGAGCGGGATAGGCCTGCAGTGAGGAGGGGCTCTCGCATGGAGCAATGGAAATTTGTCTGAATAATGAAATCCGATGTGGCTTTGCAAATGACCACTGGTGAGTGAGTCTTCAATCAGGATGTCTCTTTGGTGGTGTTTCAGTTTGCAATTATCTCCAGAGTCCTCTGGGGGAGGCACGCTCGGTATGGTTCCCCATCGGGCCTGATAACTCTCTGAGGTGTCCCTGGGGGTGCGGTGCCCATGCCAGGAAGGCTCTGCAGCAATTAAAGAAGGCTTTCTCCCTGAGCTCTGGGGTATATTTATCTTCAAGCTAATGTTACAGTTGGTGCTTTCTTTTGCCAAGCGTCATAACAACCAGATCTCCTATTCCTTCATAACCTCATAACAGAGTGAGGGGATGGTTCAAAACAAAAAGAAACCTTCCTTCTGGTGACAGGGGAGGGGAAGAGCGCTAGTTGAATATCATTAGACTCAATAAGTCAGCCTCATTTCAAAGGCATCTGGTCGACCTATCTCAGGTCCTACTGAAGCTGTTACCTAGAAGAGGCGCTGAGCCTTTTGTCCCCAAGGGCTGGCGGGAGGGAGGATGCCCTGCCGGACAATGGGGAGCATTGACGAAGTGCTCCCATTTATTGGCTGAGCGACTGCATCAGTCATTCATTCACAGGCACAAGGTCTAAATTGCAGAACCAATTAACAGCACTAATAGCCCTTGCCTGAATTAATCTTTGAGACAAAAGGGAGGAGAAGTGGAAGTGCTATTAGCAAATCAAGCTGTACCATCCCTGCTTTATTGCGGAAATCTCAGTGTCTGTATGTGGCTATTGTGCACTGACTGCAATTACAGCCCTCATTTAAAAATGATTAAGTGGTTATAATTATTTTTCAATTAAAACTTATATCTTGCATTTGTGCAACATTTCAGACTTCAATTAAACTTCCTTTTAAAAGTGCCACTGAGCCAAAAGATTCCTGTTTCCTCTTTTACCAGGAAACCCTAAACTCAACCCAGATAGGATTTTGATTTCCAACCTTCAGGATTAGTTTCATTAAGTGTAGACATCGTGATGAGCATTACCAAGCGATACACAAATTTTGCAGTGCCTGCTGGAGGTGACCACCACCACCACCACCACCACACCACCACCAGCCGCCACACAGGTCTCGGCACCACTGGCGTCCCCCAAGCACCACCACCACCACCACCACCACCACCACCGGGGAAAGAGAGACAGTTCCTGGCTCTTTCTGGCAATTTGTGACTACTGAAGAGAGAAGGGCGTCCTTGTCATTGGAACATAGTGTCTCTATGAGAGCTGATACCCAAGATTAAGTATTTAGAGCAGTACTCTCAGTTGTAAGAAAGATGTGAAGTTTTGAGCAATTTAATTCATTAAAAATTAGAGCAGTTTTGGGGTTCTCCCCTTAAAATCCCTCTTATTTGCCTTAGTGTGCTTTCTTAAGGAGGGAAAGAAATTGCTAGGGCTTACACATCAGCTGTAGCCTATTTTATCTTGCTGCTGCCCATAATCACAGAACATACATGGAGTATGATCCTCATGGGGACATCATGGGTCATGTGTGCTGTGATAGAAAAAGGGGTCGAGAACTTCTGGGGTCTCGAGGTTCCAACCAGGACTGTTTCATAGAGCCCTGCTCACCAACTTTAGTGAAGACCAGAGCTGTACAAAGCCATTCTTGGCCTCAGAGAAGCAGTGTAAGGTGTTCGTTGTTTCCCTAATACCGGATAATCTTGGCTTCCTATTTTAACTGGATGTGCTGAGTTAATAACCTCAGTTTTATTCTGTGCTGTCGAAGGCCCACATGCCTCATGTAATAAGTTTTAAACTCACACAATTAAAAGGAATTATTTATAATTCTTATTGCTTAGTAAGTCCTGGTTTCTCTGACCTAGTTCTGGCTCTGGTGAGGAAAATTATGTCGACAGCAATAGAAAGCATTGTCAGTAATGAAACCTGGAGCCTGTACCATGAACCAGACCCTGCTCAAGAAACTCAGACAAAACTGAAGGCCCCTTCCTGCAAGGAAGAGATGTACTAATGCAATACATTTTTTCCCCTTAAAAATTAAATAAAGCATATTATCTGATACTAGAGGCCAGGTGCATGACATTTGTGTACTGGGGAGGGTGGCCCTTCAGTCCTGCCTGTGCCCTTTTGCAGTCCCAGAGTCCTCGGGGGATGTCTAATTGACGGCTTAGGTCCACTCCCTATGGGATCCTTAGCACTGCTGCGGAGGCAGGCTGCTGTGCTCGCCAGCCTTCAGCCTGGCTTGTGCTCCTTTGTGGGAGCACACTGACCACCAGGGGTCAGCTCCTGCATTGAGCGTCTGACCCCTGGTGCTCAGTGCACATCATAGCGACTGGTTGTTCCTCTGTTTGGTTGATTTGCATATTACCCTTTTATTATATAGGATTGTTTATACCTCCGATGTTATTTAATTATGCTTATTACATAATGTTAATTATAGAAGAAGAGATAATTTGGGAAACAAATCTAGGCCAAAAAAAGTCAAATAAAATAAAATTACCTACAACTACTGTTAAAGGTTTCAGGTAATACCTTCTAGAATTAAAAAAGTTAGTTCTAATTAAAGTTAGCAATATCCCTGTTACCTTGAGCATCTTATTGGCTCATAGACACAGGGAAGAGAGGCTGTGTGCTCTCCCTCCTGTGAGGGCTGTGTCCAGGTTACGGAAAGGACCAAGAAATTTACTGAGGGCTATCTGTTTGTGTCCAGGGCAAAGAAACCTATGAGGATTTCTAGGTTCAGAAGAGAGTGAGGAATTGTGCTTGGTAAGTGAGCGTCAGAAATAAAAAGACAGTCAAGACCCAGTAACAAGTAAGGAGCTTGGCCAAGAGCCTCTGGATTTTTTTTTTTTTTTAAACACAGGACACACAGTCCTGGCAGTAGCGTGAAGAGGACCCCCGAAGACCAGGAGAAACCAAAACATTTGGAAGTGCAATTTCCGAATTAATATTTTAATAAAGCTTGTTACAGCTGAATTACTCGTTTTGGTTTTCAGATATGTATCTAAATACCCTATGTTATGTCCCTACTATTTACATCAGTTATTTTATATATTTTGCATAACACATGTATGATCTAGATGCTATAAAGCTAAATTTCCAGATAGGATTAAAGAAGATGTTGAGAGAGGCTGAGAGTTTTGCCCCGGGTCCCATAGCTAATAAGTGGCAGAGTTGGATTTACTGGTCCATCTTGGCACCAGTACCACTCTTTCTTCATTACAATGGCTGTATAGACAGTCCAACAGGTGGTAGGGCACAGACCTCCTCCCCTGCCTTCCTGCCATCCCACAATCCCACCCTTTCCCCACCCACCCACCCACCTTGTTCCTCTTCTTCCAAAGAGTCATTGATTTTCTTGGCCCTTTACTCCTCCATGTGAATTTAAGGATGAGCTTGTCACATCCCATAAATAAAACCCCTGTTGGGATATTGATTGGAATTACATTAAATTTATAGGTTACTTTGGGGGAAGACTTGACATCTTTATGAGATTAAGTCTTCCTATCTATGAACATGAAGTATCTGTCTCTATTTATTCAGGTCTCCTTTCATGTACTTTAATAATGCTTTATAATTTTTTTCCATAAAGCATGTGTATCACAAGACTCTTTGTAGATTTTAATGTTTTGGTATTGTGAATGGATCTTTTTCTATTATTTGTCCTATTTGATTATTACTATTCTATAGAATTTCAATTGATTTTTGTATATAAATCTTGTCTCTAGCAAGCTTGCTGAATTCTTTTATTTGCAAATAAAGAGTGAGGAAGTCTTTCAATTTCCAATTCAATTTCTTTGGTAGTTTTGGTTTATTCAGGTTTCCTATTCTCCTTTAATTTGCTTTTTAAATTTTTCTTAGAAACTTTTCTAATATACCCAGTTACCAATATATTTGGATAAAATTATTTATAGTATTAATTAAATAATGCTTTTAGTATCATTTTAGATGTAAATTTGTCTTCTTCCTCTCCCCACCCTCCAGAAATGTTGTTTATTTCTGCCTTCTTATTCTTGCTTAGTTTGGTTAAATGTCTGGTTAAAAGTTTGTCTATTTTATTATTATAAAACTAATTGTATTAGTTTTTGTAAGGAACCAACTTTTAGTTTCTAATTTCTGCCCTTAGCTTCAATATTTTCTTCTACTTCTTTTCAAGTAAATGTTTGCTTCTAGCTTCTTGAAATGACCACAGTACTAATTTATTTCCAATCTGTCATAAAAAATGCATTTCTCTAAATATCATTCCCACTGGAAGAAATCAGAGTTTCTTGCAGAATGGCTGAGTCCAGATCTGGAGCAGAAAATGTGCAAAATGATCCCGGAACATCTGTCACAATAGATAATAAAGAAGCTATCAAAGCCTACCAGGGTCATAACAATAGGACCCTGATGCTTAATTAAAGGGGTTCATTTTCATTGGCCAAAAGTGGGACAATATGACCATCAAAATATTATCTGCTGTGAATTGAGATATATCATGTATATTAAAATCCATGAACTCATAATGATACTAAAAATATCCTTTATGGTAATTTCTGATGTTAGGATATCAACTCATTATTCTGAAAATCCTTTAGAAAGGGAAGTGTCCGCATTTATTCTGCTTTTCTTATACAAACTATACCTCAGAGTAACTAAATAGTTGATGAAGGAAAGTTCTTCTTAGAATAATTTTAGTTTGGAAATAAAGAACAAGATCCTATCACCACCTTGCAGCCCTTAATGACCAAATGGAGGTGAGCAACGATCCTCAATGGTTTCTAAAGTCTCCTGAGTTGATGTGCTGGTTCCTATGATGTGTTCTTGCTAAAAATCCCAATCTTGATTGAATTAGCTGTCAACATCTAACTACTGGGAACCGAAGAACATGTTAAATGACCCCATGGGGATGGAATCAATAAAATCCAGACTGGGAAATTCTTTAAGAAAAACAATAGGCTTCATCAACAAACAATTAGTAATAAGAGAGAGAAAGGGGGGGGCAAATTATAGATATATAAATCAAATAATAACCATATATTGTTTAGAATCTGGATTCTGACTAACTAGCTAGCTAAAATATTATTAAGGAATTATTATTAGTTGTTTTGGGTATGATGATAAAGATGGTTACCTTTTAGAGATACAGAGTAAAGGATTTATTGATGGAATGATATGATATATTTTGCTCCCAAATAATCCCAAATGGTCAAATGTTAATAAAGGTTGAAGCTGGATAGATGGGTACAGAGAGAGTCATCACACTCCTCTCTATTTTTGTTTGAATTTTTTCAGGATTAAAAATAATGCTTCTAATGTTTGAAATTTGCTTTTAAGTAGTACTTCAGCTTCATCCTACAGTGGTGCTTTTATTAATTTTCAGTTCTAAACATTTTTCAGTTTCCATTATGATTTTCTCTTTAAATAATGAATTATGTATGGATGCATTTATATACATATATACATACATATGCATATATACATATGCACGCATTTATGCTTGCTTTATATGCTTTAATATTATGTTTTATATACTATATACTACCAACTTGTGATTGTTCATTTCTAATTTAATTCTGTTATATCAACAAATGTTGTATGTATTGTATTAATTTTATTTGAAATTATTTGAGACTTCTCTTGTGGCATAATACAAGGTCAAGGTAAATTTTTAAAAATTAACTTTAAAATAAATGTTGCCTTTGAATTTGTAAAGAACATGCATTACTTATTTTGTGGGTTCAGATTCCTCCATATATATATATTATATCAACTTGCTAATTGTGTTATTCTTTGTTCTTACACCTTTTTATTTGGTTCATCTATTTTTTTATAGAGACATGGTAACATTTCTCACTGTGATTATAAATTATTTAATTTTCTTTGAAATTTTATAACTTTTTACTTTATATATTGAGCCTGTGTAGTTTATTTCTACTTGATTTATCTTTGAGCCTATTCTGGTCATTGATCCCTGTAAAACAGAGCAGGCTTACTGTCATAACACAGCGCCATTTTTATTATGCTCATGGATTCTGAGTAAGTAATCTTTCCGGGAACATCTAGAAGGCTTGTTTTTGTTCCACAATGTGTGGGACCTCAGTAGTGAAGACACAAATAGGTGGGAGTGACTCTTACGGCGGGGTGCTGGACTCACCTGGAGACTTCACTCAAATGTTAAGGTCATGAGCGGGAGTGACTCAAAGACTGGGGCTAATGTCCGGGACACCTACCCATGGCCCTCCATGGGTTTGCCCTTCTCAGAGCATGGCATTCATCTGGGAGTGTCTGGAGAGCAATCGTCCCAAGAGACCAAGGTGGAAGCTGCCAGGCTTCTGCTTACCTCTCCCCTCAAAAGTCTTGTAACTTCACTTCTGTTGTATTTCATTGGTTTCAACCCAGTAGCTAAGGCCAACTCAGATTCAAGGGCAGGAAAATCAGACTCAGTCTCTGGATGGGGAGTGGCAAGGTCACATTGCAGAAGAGCATGTGGGATGGGCAATATTTTTACAACCAGCTTTGGAAAATACAACCTGCTCAGAGTCCATGTTTTAATTGCATGTTTGTAGCCTTTATTATGACATATTTTTGTTTGAATGTTAATATTTTTGATGCAATTAATATTGCTTGCCTACTTTTCTGTTGGTAATATTTATATGCCATATCTTTTTTGATTCCTTTATTTCTCATCTTTAGTATGCTGGATGCTTCCCGGAAACCTCTGGTTTTTGGTAATGACAGACCTTTGCCATGTACCAGACATTTAGCGTAATTTCCCCATTTTTTTTTCAGGAGAAATAAAGACAGAACACTATACTGATTACAAACCAGTTCCAAGTTCTTTTAAATAAATGACTGATGGGGTAATACTTGAATGATTGAGTCCTTCATAATGTATGTTTAAATCACTTTTAAAGCTATATTATTATTTATCATTTTCATCAATGATTTTGTTAATGCAAACTAACTCTTTACTGTTTAGAGCTAAGTAGAATTTATAAGTAGGAATAATAGCTTCTATCACAGTGTAATGTGCTAGAATCAAGTAGGTTTCATACTCAAGATCATCAATGGGAAAATATCTAAACAGTAAACAGCATCTGAAAAACTAGTGCTAAGAGACTTAGAAGATGCCATGAATAATTTAGATATGTTCAAAGTTTTACACCTCTACTCCTCACTTACATTAAAACCAAATCAGGTTAATGTTAGCTTTTGAAAAGTAACACATCATTTAAAGCACAGTCAGTCCCTCAGATATCATTGAACCATGAATATTTCTCTTGATTAGTTCTGTCCATTCTGTTGATTATTGGCATTACCCATAAATGAGTATCTTTGTCAGCCTGGATCTTATGCAAAGAAATGAATGCAGCTCAGTTAGCACCTGGCCAGCACATGGGCCATTTCTCAGTCTGCAACAGAGTGATGCTCTGAAATAACCTTTCTGCTCAAACCATCAGCTAAAGTGCTCTCCAGAGAAAGACCACCAGGCCACTGTCCTGCCTGCCTCGCAAACACACTGGCATCAAAGCATTGGCCCAAAGGGTTGGCTTGGACTATATCAGGATTGTCCTACTGTCATCCACATATTCAGGGAAAGCCTGAAAGATAAAGAGACCTCCTCAAAAGCGGCACGTGCCCAGTGGCTTCTTGATGATCGGACATATTCAGGGAAAGCCTGAAAGATAAAGAGATCTCAAAAGCGGCACATGCCCAGTGGCTTCTTGATGCTCTGGAGTGCTTCTGACAAAGGATGCCCTCACGTGTCTCCCTGGAGAAGCCTATCTTCCATAAATGCATCAAGACCCCATCAACGACCCTCCTCGTAATGCCCCTACTTATTAGTTTTGCCTAGTCGCAAACACATAACCAAATCCTTGAGAAATTATGCTATTTGCCCACAAAGCCAAAACAAATCAAATACTCATCACATCCTCCCTTAATGTATTTGACATAAACTGCATTTAAGCGGAACAAGGGTGTGATCGCATAGCTGTTTGATAGCAGTCATTTGTGCACACTGCTCACTTATGCTCTGGGTTTATTACTGATATTATTCTGTACAAAAAATGAATCTTTCCATGTTGAGAAATTAACTTGGTCTTAATGGAGAAAGTCTAGAGGTCACAAAAATGGTACAATTAATTCAGCACTTCTGTCTCCAAGTGACTGTACTGCAACAAATTATGAAGTGTAATTATAGTTACAGAACATCAGAGCATTTGGCAAATTCAGTTGAGACAAGTAATTCAGAATTGGCTTTGGCTTTAGATTGAATTATTTGTGTTTTCATTTGGTGCTTTGCCATCGCATGTACACATGCGAGGAAGCTTCAGGGGCAGGATTTTGGTGGAGTGCCAAATCCAAGAAGGAAAGGGGAATGGCTGTGGATATAGGCCCACTTTCTTGACTAGTGCTTTGGCGATAACGCTGCTAACCCCCAGTATATTGCATCTCTGTTTCGGTTTATAACTCAGATTATCATATGTGGTTGCTTTGAGGATTAGGAATGAACAAAAGGAAACATTGATGCACAAGGGATCCAGTGTAGAGCACCCACTCCTTTGGACAAACCATAGTTTCAGTGATTCTTTTGGATTCATACAGGAATCCAGCCGGGTAAACGACCTCTGGATTTGCTCTTGTGATTAGAATGTGGATCTCTCCCCACCCTCTTCCTGTGGCATCTTCATAGACTAGTGATGGCAAACCTTTTGAGCTCGGTGTGTCAGCATTTTGAAAAACCCTAACTTAACTCTGGTGCCGTGTCACATATAGAAATTTTTTGATATTTGCAACCATAGTAAAATAAAGACTTATATTTTTGATATTTATTTTATATATTTAAATGCCATTTAACAAAGAAAAAACAACCAAAAAAATGAGTTCGCGTGTCACCTCTGACACAGGTGTCATAGGTTCGCCATCACTGTCATAGACTCTACATTTGGATCCTGTTTACAACAGCTATGCCTGGCTTGTGGCTACAGAAGGGTGACCTCAGTCTTCTCCATTCTGTGGAAGGGGACTCTACGCTCCTAATGAAAATGAGACATTGAATTGATTTTCTTGACTTTAAGTAATAGCATAAGCAGATTTAGAACTGGGATATGAAAGGAATTTTGGTCATCAGTTGTTCACTCATAAAATGCTTCCAAAACATGGGCTTTTGTCAGGTGTTATGTATGTTGTTAGGCCTATAGAGGAGAAATGAGGCCAGCAACTCCCAAAGGAGTCGGGAAGACGTTCAGTACAGCCTGGTAGGCTCTGTAACAGGACTAAGGCAGAGGCCTGTGGGAGAGGGGGCCCCTCACTCAGCCTTGGAGTTAGAGGGCATGGTGTTGGTTAAAACTGAGTTATGAAGCTAGGTAAGACATGAGCTATATAAGTGAAGAGAGGAAACAAGGATATCAGCCAGAGGGGACAGCTATGAGCGAAACAATGGAGGTGAGTTTGGGACCAACATGCTTAATTGGGGGAAGTCATGAGACGTTTTGCCCCGGACAGCTTTAAGAACAGCCACATCTAAGTGCTTGGGATGTGTGCGTGGAATGGGTGATGTCTGAAGCCCAGGTAAGCCTCAGATAATTGCACAAGGTTACTCCAGACCTAAGAAGCATCTCCCCCCTGACACAAACATTTTCAAAGCACCTTGGGCTTCTCAAGGAAATGAATGTAGCTCCAGACACATCAGTCACTTGGTAGTGCCTTCAGCATCTCTGGTGCACACCGAATTTCCCCCAATGAAAGCAGAACTCCATCTGCTTTCTGTTACTTCTCTCCTAAAAGGGTGGGGGGAGGGGAGGCGGGCTGGACATAAATGCTTCGATTGCAGCCTTCATTTGTACAGACACATCACACACATTGTATTCCCTGCCTGCCATTTCTCAGTGAAAACACACCTTCCTTCCATCCCCGCTCTGTCCTGGAGCCCATTAATTAGAACAAGCTTTATCGAGCAAGCTTAGAATTCCTTCCGTTCTGGCCTCTTCTCCAGCGACACTTCTCTTTGGCTTCGGAAAGCAAGGACAGGTCACTCGCTTTTGTCATGAGCGTTTGGATGAAATGTTCTGACGAACACTCACATATGTGTGTACACAAAGGCATGAAAGCCCATATTTAATCGGAAGTGTTTTGTTTTCCGTGGGTTTTTAACTTTAAATGGAGCTCACACTCCCTCTCTCAGCCTAGCCTTTCAGGCTGTTTTATTTCCGTGTCCATGCTTTCAGAGTGCAGTATAATAGCTTTTGTTTCAGAAGTACAGGCCAAGAGCAGCCCCGGATGCCAGAGGTCCACATCATACCCATAATGGGACATTTGGACAGCAAAGCAGAGATTGGGGGAAGGTGAGAGCAAGCGTTTTCCATTGGTGAGCCCGGGTCCTTCTAGCAACACAGGCACAATGGACACCATTCTGAGTACAGAACAGGCTCTGGCAGTGGAGGGGCTGACACACATATTCACATAATCCCACACAATGGGCCCCGCGCTGTAACCTTGCCCAACATGATGGCACTCCCTTCTCCAGGTGATTGTTACTGAACAGAAAGAACTTTGTCTCCTGTGCATCCACTGAGCCTTGTGTGTTAACATTTCTTTCTTCAAAAAAAGAAAAAAAAATTAAGGTTTGTCTCCCCTTTTTTTTCTTTATCCCTCTCTCCAAAGTGAATGGGCTGAAGTGAATGTCAACTTTGGTTCAAGAGTCAGGAAATCCAATGGAGAACTTGAAATGGTTAGTAGGAAAAGAAGAGAGTGGATGGAGGTAGCAAAATAAAGAAGCTCTCAGTTACTGTATCTCTTTAATCATCTTATTACTAAGGAAGGGGGAAATGTAGGCAAAGTGGCTGTCTCAAGCTTGGATCCCATGAAGAGTGATGACCAAAAGAGATTGTGCAACACTAATGAACTGTCAATGGCTCAAGGCAGAACCTAGCCAGAAGAATTACTCCTCTACTAATTCAGCATCTAAACCCCTAAATTCTCATAATTCATTGCTGTGGAGACAAAGGCAAATTGGTGTAAGTGTCAGTATTTGTGGAAATTTCAATGCCTTCATGCCTAGTTAAATGTATTATTTTAAATCTTAATCATTTATTTTAAATTATGGTCTCACCTCTGATGTATTTAGTCAGGTAGCTGTACAAAATCTCCTGCTATGCTTTGAAACTAGTTTTTTTTTTCTTTTTTCTGAAAGTTGAATCATTTGGGGTAGTTCTTGGTTCATTGGGCACAATAGTTTATGGCCACATAACCAACATCAAGAAAACACTGTCTGGAGCTAAGCACTGCAACAAGACCTTGGGAACTAGTCTAATGAACATTATGGTTCTTCAATTACTGGGTCTCCCCATCTTTCAAGCTTCTATCC
Organism: Myotis davidii; assembly: GCF_000327345.1. Taxonomy (NCBI): domain Eukaryota; kingdom Metazoa; phylum Chordata; class Mammalia; order Chiroptera; family Vespertilionidae; genus Myotis; species Myotis davidii. The sequence continues at coordinate 4,741,749 of NW_006287951.1, read as the reverse complement.
TACCTTTTTAAATTGATTTCAGAGAGGAAAAGAGAGGGAGATAGAAATATCATTGATGAGAAAGAATCATTGATTGGCTGCCTTCTGCATGCCCTCCACTGGGGATAGAGCCTGAAGCCCAGGCATGTGCCCTCACTGGGAATCGAAGCATGACTGCCCGGTTCATAGGTTGACACTTATCCACCAAGCCACACTGGCCTACCTTTTTTTAAGGAAACTTCTTAACTTCCTCAGCCTATGTTGTGCTGGTATCTTCTTTAGGATTCCACTCAGAGGTAATAAAAATATGGCAAACTGTTAATCCCCCAAAGTGCAGAAATATGAAGGAGTCATAAAAATAAGAAATTAAAGTAGAAGCTGTTTAGTCAGTACCAGAATTCCTCATTCTCATCGCTTCAAAGAGATTTTGCCAAGTCCTCAGGTCTATATTGACGAAACTCTTAGATCCAATCTGATTAATTCTGGTCACAGACAGATCACCTTGTCTGAGTGTAGCTGCTCAGAAAGGAAATAACTAAACAATTTTTAAAGATTAAGTTGCTCCATTTCCAGCCAGGTCTTGTTATTTTGGGTGCCATTCTCAAGTTTGAGAGAGCAAGTCCAGCATCAAAAGCCTGTTATTTCCTCTTCGATGTGTTACTGGAAATTGGGAAGTTATGTGATAGGTATAAAAGGACTGGCTTTAGCTGTAGCCATGAATAACTAAGAGATTGTTATGATTTTCTCTTCAATTATCTTAACAAAGAAAATATAAGTAACTAAAATATTGGGTGAAAAGTTGGGTTAAGAGAACCCCCCCCAAAGAAATACAACAACACACAAACACACCAAAACGCTCATAGACACAGAAAACAGTATGATGATTACCAGAGGGAAAGGGGAGGGAGGAGGTAGTATTGGGTATAGGGCGGGAAATGGTGATGAAAGGAGACTTGACCTCGGGTGGTAAACACACAGTACAATATACAGATGATGTATTATAAATTGTACACCTGAAACATATAATTTTATTAACCAATGTCACCACAAAATTTAATTAAAAAAGGAAATTAGAGGGTGACAAGGAAGGTTATTTTTATTTTACTTTATTTATTATTTTTATTTAAATCCTCAACTGAGGACATATTTATTGATTTGAGAGAGAGAGAGAGAGGAGAGAGAGAGAGAGAGAGAGAGACATCGATGTGAGAAACATCAGTCAATTGCTTCCTGCACGAACCCTGATTGGGGATCTAAGCCACAACTCAGGCATGTGTCCTGACTGGGAATCAAACCTGCAACCTTACAGTGTATGGGACCACGCTCCAACCAACTGAGCCATGCAGCCAGGGCAAGGAAGGCTATTTTAAAATAAATTAATCTAATTAAAGACCTGGAAAAAATGTATAATTTATTAAAATAGGTAATCACAGCAACCATATGTAGTATATTAAAACAGGCTTCCTTTCTGGGTTATTCTGTGTCCATTAAAAAAAGAAATCAGTGTTGCAGCGACGAGGGGACTTCTGGAGTCAGACTCTCTGGGTTTCAGGCCCAGTTCCCTCTCCTAGTAGCTGTGTGACCTTAGTCGAGGCACTTATCATCCAGGCAGTTGTCTTCCCCCCTGTTTGTAAAGGGAGATAATGATAACGCCCATTTAAGGAGTAGCTGTGGTATCACATGTGAAGCACTTAAGGAGTGCCCCAAACCAATAAGCCTGAAAACACTGTACATGATTTCATTAACAAAGCTTATGTCTGCATGTTAAACATTTCACTGCCGTCCTTAAACACAGATTTGGCTCAGAAGTTTTTTAAAAAATCAAGTGAAATATCTGGCACCATAATTATTTATAAACATTTTTATTATGATGATATTTTAGCGATTATGAATAGTTCTTTAATCGACTCAGTTTGAACATGAGGATTCTAGTCAAAGATAGAATTCTTGCCCATTCTTCCCCCCAAGGGAATGTGTAACATAAACCTAAAAAAACAACAACCTGGATATAATTGAATATTTATAAGAAATATAAAAAGATGAACATTAATTTTAATGAAACATCAAAGCAAAACATGAATTGTAGCAAAGACTTTATATATAAGCAAAGGGCAAGTACATTTAGGTGATGGGGGTAAGAAAGAGTGATAGAACGAATCTGAGAGAGGTGGTGAGTGTCTGTGGGGGACACCGAATTTGTGAATCTCTGTCAGAATGGAAAAGAGGCTGCTTGAAGGATAGAAGGGAATAATGTGCAAGGACAGAATATTCCCAGAAAACACCTGGACCAAAGGTTTAGGGCTGTTCCTGTTCTTCCATGCACCCGATTCAGGCTGTGACTGTAGGTGATGTCACCAAAGTTAATCCCTTGGAAATTCCTGACCATGAAATCCTTCTTACCTCTGCTATGAACACAGGAGTAAGAGGGTCTTATAGATCTAAATAAAAGGTTTGAGTCACTTACAGAACCATTCTTGGGGGACCCTTGGGGATCTGACTGCAAGAGCACAGTGACAAAGAGGCAAATAGACCTATCATTCTATGTATTGGTTAAACCTTTTGCAAACTATCTACCTCTTTGCTCCCTTCAGTTCCCTTATCTATAAGCTAAGAATAACAGTAGTAACTACCTCTCAGGTTGTTGATGTGTAGGAAGGGCCCAATAAGTAGTCATCATCATCATCTTCACAACCTTCATCATCACAATTATTATTTAATAGAATAATTGAATTGATTGTGACCATCTCTGTAACATAACACAATGCATATCATTTAGCATCAATCTATTCAATGTAGAACTCCTTGCCTCTCACCCAGTACTTTGCCATTCCCATGCTCTGCCAAGCAAGAACCAGCTCCTGGAGGTAATATTTCCACCTCAAGCCTTTCAAAAATGCTTTTCTTTTTAAAACCAATGAATTAGGCTCATATTTGAAATGAGTCTATTGTCAGATAAATTCTGAAAAAACTGTAGGCACAAGTGTTGGTTAAAAATGGACCTGTGTGTCGATTCTAGCCAACTGAACCACCTTTTACTCAAGAAAGGTTGATTCGTTGATGGGATATACATCATCTTGGCTTCCAAGTTCTAGAGGCCATCAAAGGTACCCTGATGTTAAAGATATCACTATTTTAATGATCCCTGCTGAAGAGTATTAAAAATAAAAAAAGCTGTGCTTTCAGGCCTTAAGACTTATTGCTTGTATTTTCACAGTTTTCTTAAAGTAAAAAGGGGTGTTGTGGAAAATGATAAAATTTATCATTTATAGCGAAATATTAATGTAGCAGCAGGAGATTCGATGAGGCCATCTATCTATGAGCATTCAGACTTCAAAGGAAGCATAAACACGAAATTAATGGTTTGTCTAGTGTAAGAGACAAATAAATGCAAATGTGGGCTCATTAATATCAAGTGGATGACTTCTTGGTTTATGGGGTTTGGATTGATTTTGTCAAAGGCCAATAGATTTATTTTTAAAAGTCTTTGAAATTTAGCATCCATACACCCATTATTGAGAGAAATAAAACTCCCAGCACTCTTGGACGGCCTCTCTTCCTCCTCCTTCTCTCCCCCTTCCTAGATGTTGCTTTACTGAGATAAAGTTCTTACATTAGGACTTACTTTCACACTGAAATATGTCCCTTGTAGGAACTGCTATAAACGTCAGCATTTTCTACGGCATTAGTTTATGGGCAGAGTGAATTTTAATGGCATCATAATCTCATGGCAATCAATTGCGGTGCATGGAAAAAAAAAAGCTTGGGGGTGCCCATTAAATGGGCTTTGCATCACTTTTAATGCTCCAAAATCTTGAAGTCTCTCCCCATCGTCCCTGTTTGTCTGCAGACAAAATAGTTTTTCTGTTTCCCCTCTGTTTTAGGCTTTAAGTAGAGTTAACTACCTTTATTTACCATTTAATTCCTTGACAAGGAGGGAAAAAACAACAACACCTTTTTTTCTCTTTCATTTGAACAAGGTCATGAGTCTGTTGGCTTTGACACAAGACAGAAACCCAAAGCAGGAGTTTTGGTGGGTTTTACCTTGTTAAATGCCTCTGCCGTGGTCAAAATCTAGCCTTCGTGGTTGTTAAGTTATCCTGAGTGGAGGGGTCCAGACACTGTAAAGGGAACCGGCCCACAGTGGCTCCTGCTCTTTCCGAGCGTGTGCTGTATGTCTATGTCCAGTTCTACCTCCAACTCCAATGTGCTTTCCATATCTAGTTCTATACATCACATACCTGAATGTTGAGCATAGATAGCATACGGGTTATCATAATTATTTAAAGTGAGTTTTCCATTTCCTTTTTTTTGGCTTAGTTTTGTACTCTCAAGAGATGACATGGTGTGTTTTTTTTGTTTTGTATTTTGTTTTTTCCAGGTTAGCTATATTTGTTTCTTAACCATTTTGGGACATTTTCCTACTTCAATATCACTGACCCCTCTTGAGGATTTATGTGCACAGTGAATTTGAAAGTGTGGGCATAATATTACCTTTTGAAGATTTAATTGTAAAGTCCACACACGATGAACAAGAACAAAGATATACAAGGTAACCATAAAAAGGAGAAGGCTCTGAGGCTAGCAGAATTAACTACAACCTGTTTTAGTGTATTCACCACTTAATGATGAACAAATGTGCCAATTAGGCGGCCAGATACAGAAATGGAGAAAAAAAGAAAACCACAGAAACAAATGTTCACATTTCCATTCCAGCCCCATCCATGTGAGAAGAAATCATATAGCCAAAGGATGGACAAGACAATTCCTACGGCGAGATGGCTACATCAGGATACATGAGCTAGGGCCATCTGTGAAAGCCGCTTTTTAGAGAATCTTCCCATGTCCAGATCTCCTTCTCTGAGAATCTATCTCACCCACCAATGAGCCTGGGCTTGGCCAGGGTTGACTGCACCAGGACAGGGCCTCTGACCCAAGTTCAGCTATTTGGAATTTGGCCCTTGCTAATTTGAATGGTGCTTTTAGATAGTTTTAGCTGACCCCTTATATTGAGGACATGAAATTACTAAAATTCAGTAGCCCTGAGGTTACCATATTTGCTCATGAGCAGTAAAAATAGATCAGAATAAAAGTTAAAGAGGAGAAAAAGGCATGGAATGAGAAATAGAGACACTGGGTGAGGAGAGGGAGGAAGAGAGAGAGAAAGAGAAAGAGAGAGAGAGAGAGAGAGAGAGAGAGAGAGAAAGGGCTTGAGATCCTGAGGCTTTCTGGTTTCTAGTTTTGTTTCCAACGAAGCCAGGCTGTCCTATCTGCCTTAGGGATACCCTGATTCCTTAATTTGCCTGGTGTGAGGGGAAAATGTGGGAACTAGAGCATGAACTCTCTCTCATTGCTTCACTTTCAGGCTATTGCAACACACTACAGTGTAAGAGTGCTCAGTTAAGTAATGTAAAGATAATACTATATGATTTTAATTAAATAAGAAATATTGGTTGAAGATGTCATTGCAAGTGAAAAACAAAAATGGCTGAGCTGACCCTTCTCCTGCTTCCTCAGATAAGTGCTTCATCAGTCACCATATGAGGTAAAAAGAATGAAAATCTCATCAAGTATAAAAGGAAGAGAAGCACCAGTTCCAAATTCTAAAGACTATTAGAAATATGAATTAAATCTATCATGAATGAAACTCTTTACCCCTGTTATACATTGACCTTGAGATAGTAACCAGAACCAAAAATTAACAGGAAATAAAATCGAGATATTTAGAGCATGAGGGAAAAATCTCTATAATTTCTATGCTTACTTTTCTTTAGGATTATCATTTATTCCAATTTTCTAGAATTTCTTTATGTATTTGGGAAATTAACTCTTTGCAATATGAATGACAACTATTTCTTCTAGTGTGTCAGAGATCTTTTTACTTATCTAATGAAAGGCTGTTTTATTTTATGTAATCAAATTATTAAAATTTTAAATGGCTTCTGAATTTCGAGTCATAGTTAAAAAGATCTTCCGCATCCCAAGTTTATAAAGGAATTCATGTTATTTTATTAAATATATTTTATTGATTTTTTACAGAGAGGAAGGGAGAGAGATAGAGAGTTAGAAACATCGATGAGAGAGAAACATCGATCAGCTGCCTCCTGCACATCTCCTACTGGGGATGTGCCCGCAACCCAGGTACATGCCCTTGACCGGAATCGAACCTGGGACCTTTCAGTCCGCAGGCTGACGCTCTATCCACTGAGCCAAACCGGTTTCGGCGAGGAATTCATGTTATTATCTGAGCTTTTATAGTCTCATTTTTTATATTCAAATCTTTGGTCCATTTGAGTTGATTCTAGAGGGAGCCTCTCCTGGAAGGAGATTTCCAAGGTCTATGAGCCCTTCTACCCCCTCCATACTTCGGTTTTTCCTTGTGACACCTCAGAAGCTTCCAGCACTGGCTTGTGGTTCACTCTGCCTTTGATACCACTTACATGTCAAAGGGAATTTTCAGGATTCTTCTGTCCCTTAGTTTCTCTAAAAATGTGTTGTGTGAGGTTTTCTCCCCCATTTTTCTTGTTGCTCTTCTTGGTCTCTAGGAGAAGTGAGATCTTAGGAAGGTTAAGTTCTGATGAAATTTTTGCTCAATTTCGCTTTATTTTATTTTATTTTGTTGCAAAAAGCTTTGTTGTTTCATTTGGTCCAATGCATGGGAGACGGCTTCAGGGTGGTTAAAAGAATGGCTAGTAGTTTTGGGAAGAGGCTCAGGTAAAAGCCAGAGACACCAGGGGGATGCAGAGGGGCCCCTCAAAGGCCTCTGGGCTCCAAAGGCTCCTGGTGGTGCTTGCAGGTGAGCCTTTGGAACTAACAATACAAAGGCAACTTTAAAAATGACTTTTGCAAGTGTAACAAAAACTCTGGTACCTACATAAGTTAAATACAACAGTGACTTCACAGAAGTACTTTTTAAAATTTTTATTTTTTGATTTTAGAGAGACAGGAAGTGGGGGCGGGGAGAGCCCATGGTTGTTTGGCAGTAAGGAGTTAAGGTAGAAAAAACCAAACAAACCGGTGTGTTGACTGGTCCCAGAGGTGGTGCTGAAGGTTCTCATTTCATAAGAATGAGACGCAGTAGAGTGGCTGGAGGCTGGAAGAAGGGCCGTCCCTGGGTCTGTTCCATCCAAACGCTGTTGAAACAAGAGCCAGATCCGGGACCTCCAAGTGCAGTGACCAATTTGCTCTTTATTATAAAAATTTCAATATTCGTTTGTGTGCCTGTATGCCTCTTATTGATCAGCCTTTGAGGTACTGCACAACTAAATTTGTGTAGTTATACAAGATGGAGCAGAACTGAACTCAAAAGCTATACTGGGCCAGACATCAACAACATGGCGAAGGATTTCATTTAGTTTAAGACAGCGAATTTCAACAAAAATTTTTAAAACATGCAATACCTGACTTTTTAGTCAGGGGCACTGACCTCTTTTCCCTTAGATTGTCAAAAAAATAAACAAATGACAGCAGTCAACACCACAATAGCCATCTGGTGTGAATGAATCCAAATTATACCTATTTTTTTTTTTGTCAAATTGGCCAAAAATATATTTTTTGGTGTGCTGCAGAATTTTAGCAATTAGTTTATGTGTGCCATGGGATAAAAAAGGTTGAAAATCGTTGGTCTCACACATCTTTAGACAGTTAATGTCTCTGAGATCAGGATGGCATTTTAGTCTAGAAGGAAGTAGAGTTCTTCCAGAGAGAACCTGGGGGCACTGCCAAGCGGAGATCACTTTCAATTCTCTGCTTGATCGTGTTGGGACCACATAGATAATGAGAATTTAGGCTGCAAATTTGCTTGAGCAGTTTTTTGGTTCAGATTCCCAGAAATTTTTTTTCTGTATTCATTCAGGACCAAGATTAAAAAATGCAAGTATATTTCTTGTTTAGTCCTGCATGGAACATATAGCGCCTTTCATATCTCAGTTTTTTACACCATCTTAGATATTTTTTTCTTCTCATAATGGTACATAAAATAAGGGTGTACGTGTTGAAAACTGTGAGGCCTACAGAAGACACAGATATAAATATAAGAATTTTCATAAGAATGAACCAACTAGTTGTGTCTTTCTAATGAAAGGTAATTTTAACGATTCAAAGAGTGATTTTAAGGAGCCATCCTGTGTACAGGGGTTTTTGCTCCATGATACCTTGAATATGAATTTGGCATCTGAAATAAAGTAAGAGTTGTTTGGTCTTTCCCTTTCTTGATGAAATATAACAAGAAACAAGTTTGATTTTGGAGAAATAGTGTTTCAATTTTTAAAGAAGTTTTGACTTTTTTTTTTTCTGGGACTGACTGTTTTCTGAATTTATTACTCCTTTTAATCACATTCAAAAACCAAAATCTCTTTGACTCTCAGATGACCAGCACATTAACTGGCTTTATCCCTTTGGCTTGGATAGCAGCAGGGTTCTGAGCTCTCAGTTCCTGAGTGAGACACAAAGTCTAAAGCAATGGAAATAGATGAGTTGTACTTGAGTTGAAGAAGTGGAAGGGGAGAGAAGTGATCAGACTCAGAATAGAGCTAACAGGATTTGCTAGTAGAGCTGAAGGGAGATGAGAGGAAGTGAGATGCAGGAGATGACTAAAGATTTTGGGATGAGTAGCAATAGAAAAGAAGCAAGTCTTTTGGGGGAGAAATAAAGGGTTCTGTTGAGTGGCTTCATTAATTTCCATTACCATTTTGGAAAACTCAATCAAATCACACTCCTCCTGCTCCCCCTCCCCCCCCACCCCAAGGAAAAAAATATTCACAAAATGTGATTCCCTCCAGCAATGGGGGAGTCGGGGTTGTCAGACAACATGCCTCCAAGTCACTGGAAATAGCTGAAGAGCTAAATAGAAGCGCAGGCTCATTAGGGCTACCAATGGGACACGAGTCTTTTTGATCTCGGTCTGCATGCTAAGGAAAGGGTAAGTGAGCCTCCTTTTCATCTTTCCCATCACACTTTAAAGGGCAGTTGTAATGTTCCCACCAACTGAATCATTTTCATTTCCAACTCTAATCAGTTTGTGAATAAATATCCTTTGGAGATGTGAGCTGCTTTAAATGACGGCTGTCTTTCCACCTTTAATCTATGACACTACAGTTCTCTTGAGAGAAAATAGCTCCTTGTGTCTTTATTCCCTCTCTGAGTTCATAGATGAAGCACACCTCCTTTTTTTTATTATTACCTAATAATGGCTTTAGTAGGTGAATAAAAGGTTTCACAAGTTTTGCAAAAATGAGAGGCTATTCACCCTTGCTACCTTTAATCTCCTGCATTCTCCTGTTAATGAGTATAAATTATCAAAGCTATTTATCAAAGTCTTTATATAGTACAATACCAGTGGCAGATCATTCTCAGGAAGGGCCCTTTTTAAATATCATAATTAGTGGTATTATCTTTAATCTTTTGTGGTATGAAAATCAAGGACCACATGAAACTTAATACAAGGTGAGAGACTGCTTACTTTGGTGAGTTTTCGGAGGTGAAAATGTAGGTTTGAACCAGTTCTCCTTCCTTTGGAGAGCACTGTAAGATTCTCAAAGTATGGGAAATATTGATAAATTTCTGGGAGTATATTTTTTCTAAGAATTGGTTAACTACTTTGATCAGATGAGATCCAATTTCATTCTTTCTCCTACTTCAAAAGGACCAAGAGCCAAGCATTTTCTGAAAAGGTCTGAATATATTAAACTAATTGCTCCTAATGGAGCATTTGGTTTTGGGGGCCTTATTAGATTAGTTTTGAAATATATTCATATCAAACTTCCAGGTTCAAGTTGGTAAATTGAATCACTATAGTTACCTCACATTCCTATAAAAATCCTAAGTATATTAAAGTGTAAGAACAAACAGAACAAAACAAAAAAAATGCTTGTGACAGGAAGATGCAGGATACCATATATAGACTAAAAACCATGAAGAAATTCTGAAAATTAGAAAACAGATTGTACAAAAGTAACAGAAAAGTCCATGCTTACAAAGTCCATAAATCGACACAAATACTAGTAGTCAATGAATTTCCCTGAGTTCCAGAAAAACTGGAAGCTTGCAGAAGGAGCATTGTTTGAAGGCTGTTGTTAAGAAAGCTATCATCTACCCCTTCTCCTTACATACCTGACACACACATACACACACACACACACACACACACACACACACACACACACACATGCTTAGATAGGCTGTTTCTAGCTCTCAATCTCTGGCCTCACTTGGTAGGAGTCTTGCCAAGTCAATGAGGTATTTTTCTTATAGTCATTTTAACATTGTCAATACGTTCTAAGAAAGAAGGGACAGGGCTATAGTTTATTTTTAAATGTTACAACAATAATGGCAAAACAAAGCAAATAAAACCGATAGCACAGTGAAATTCCTGAAGACCATTTTACTCTGCATATTGCCTTTGATACTTTCTATCATCAATTGGGTCTTTAATAAGACTCAGGCATGTTTTAGATGCCCAGCCAAAAGTTAGAGGAATTTTCAAGAAGGGGACACAGGAAATGACCTTGGGAACTGCATCAAAGCCTGAACTTGTGATGGCTGGACACTATGAAGCTGTCAGCTCCCATTGGGTCTGATGGCACTCAGGGGAGGTTAGGGCTTTTGTACAGGTAAACAGTGGCCTTGATTAACAGGTGGGCTGTGGACATGTCGTCTATTTGAGGGCATGGAATCATGAAGGAAAGTTTCCCCCCACCATTCACAATGATAGCAAACTCCCCACAAATTATCTCTGATGACAGAAGTCTAAAAATTTGATTATACCCCAGGAGGTGGGTAGCTATTGACTGAAAAGGCTATTGAATTTTTGGCATGATAGAAATATTCCTCTTGATCTAGTTGTTAGTTATGAGGTGTACACATACAGATACATTTATTGAGTTATAGACTTAAAATGTGTTTATTTTATACATTAACTAGAGGCCCAGTGCATGGATTTGTGCACTGGTGAGGTCTCTTGGCCTGGCCTGCACCCTCTCACAATCTGTGACCCCTCAGAGGATGTCAGACTGCCAGTTTTGGCCCAGTCCTTGCAGGCCAGGCTGAGGGACCCCACCGATGCACGAATCTGTGCACCGGGCCTAAAATATAAATCACCAAAGTTTACCTAATAAAACATAAAATGCCCTGACAGAGCACAAACAAAAGAAACCAAAGAGGGAATAAAAGATATATCTCTATTATTGACTCAGACCATATTTATTATTAGCTAGGTTTAAACTAAAACTTTAAAATCCAGATAATTTACATATCGATAAAATTTTGTACTTCTGGTGTTACATAGAGAGTGAGAGGCACCCAGCTGAGCTTAGCCTTCCAGCCATACCTGCTGAGGCACCAGCATGGGAGTTAGGCTAACATCATGTGCAGCACACTGGTAAGACTGATCCAGCGAAGTTCAGCTTGAATTCCTGACCCATGAAACTATAAAATGGTTGTTGTTTTAAATTATTGACTTTGTCATAGTTTGTTATAAAGCCATTGAAAACCAGAATAGCCACTGAAAATGGCTGTAGATGCTGAGAGCTAACCTATGCAACAACAGGTTTGCTTCTAAAAGGCATCAAGAACATGGGGTGCAGCTAATCCACAAGGTCTCCCTTTATACACTGGAAGCTAAGAATTATAATCTCCCTCTTGACATACAACGCCAATCTCCTCTTTTGAAGGAACAGTCTCTTTCATTTTATCTTGTTAGCAGTATTCCTTCTCTCTGGTTTTCCAAGATGTCTTTTAAAAATCCTGTTTGCTATATGTTTTCATCATCCCTCTGAATATCATGTCATTCATTCATGAATACTCAAACATGCATTTGTTTCCTTTTTTAAAACTTATGAGGCTCCTTCTTCTTCTTCTTTTTTTTTTGAATACTCATTAAGCAAAATTGCCAATAATATTTTTCAACAACAATGACAACAAAAACTAAAACCTTCCACTAGCAGTCACTTTCTTAAAGCCTGTACCAATAGAAAAAGACAAATTCCCATCACCTTCAGGTCAGAAACATGAGGAGAGTAACGAACCACAGCACGGCATCTTTGCCTGGCAGTCCCTCCAGCACCTGTGAAAAGGGGTAGGAGCAGTTCCCCAAAGGGAGAAATGGGTACCCAGAAAAAGGATACGGTACCCCATAGGAGGGGAAGGATACTGGGTAGACAGTAACAAGAAAGTCTACTATAGTTTTCCAAGCTGAACTTGAATAAAGGCCTACAAAATCATCATTTTTTTCCTGATATCACTTAATGTTTATCTTTTTTAAAAATCATCAAATAATATCTCCTGTTCAATTGCTCTTGCCTGAAGTTGGATGAGAACTACTTTATTAATCAGGGCAGATATTACAGAGTCTATGGAAGGCAGGAAAACAAGGCGTTTTTATTTCAAAGAGCAAACAACTCTACATCTTGTTGGTGTGACCAGATGTGTCTTGGCTTTTGTTTTTGCATATTCATTAGACTTCATTGTTCCCAGTGATCTTGTAAGAATCTGGCTAAGCTTTGCAAAGGGATGTTATACTGGCCCCATTCCAAAGAAATTAATAATCTTATTTCAAGCTGCTCTCCCTTCTCTTAGCCGTGTGCTTGTAGGCAAGGCCACCGGTGCTCCCTGCTCTATGAATTGCAAGGTGGTTCAGGCCCCCAATATTTCTATTATAGAACATTCTGTCTTTCATTTAAAAATTGCCTCTTATGAGTATTATTCTCTGTTCTAAAAAGATTTCATTGTTTCACTCCTATTCTACACTCCTTCTGTGTTCAAGGTCGCTAGTTACTCTATTATTCAGGCAGACAATCTTTTCATAATTTTTTTTCTCAATCAATCTCAGTTCAAGGACTTACATTCTCAATATCCTCCATAAGTTTTGCCATTTCTTCTCATGAAAACATTTCCGTAGCTTCCTTTTCTTCAGCACCTCCCACGTATTCAATTCCTCCTAATGCATTGCTGTTTGGAATGTAGGCAAGCCTTGTTTATGGTGGGTTTTGTTTAGGGAAATATTTTTTCTTGTCTCCTTAGACTCAGCAAGAATTAAACTAAAGTTTATTAGCTGATTTTGGAAACCAACTGTTCTCATATCGCTTACATGGGTAGGGTCCTCAGCTTTCCAGGAGCAAGAGATAAAAGTTTGAAGGGTAGCCCTAACTGGTTTGGCCCAGTGGATAGAGCATTGGCCTGCGGACTGAGGGGTCCCAGTTTCAGTTCCGGTCAAGAACACATGCCTGGGTTGTGGGCTCAATCCCTGGTGGGGGATGTGCAGGAGGCAGCCGATCGGTGATTCTCTCTCATCATTGATGTTTCTATCTCTCTCCTCCCTTCCTCTCTGAAATCAATAAAGATATTTTTAAGAAAAGAAAAGTTTTAAGGGTAGCAGGAACAGAGTGTGGATATAAGGGCAATGTTAACTGAAGCAGAAGTTTTGTGGGAAAAATGAAGAAAGCAAAAAGGTCTTTTAGATCAAAGTTCCAAAATAAAATAGAGGGTCATCAGAAATCTTGCTCAAACTAAAAGTGTGTGTTATATTGTTTTATTGAGAGACCACTCTTTAATGCTTACAATAACTACTAATTAATAACAGCCTATCACATACCACTTAACCATAAAACACTGCAATTAGAATCCTCATTTTACAAAACCCAAGATCAGGGAGGTGGGAAGAGATTGGTATGTTTAATTCCAGTCAGTTACCTTTGGAATTAAACAATATGAGCAGTGCTGCCTGGTCATACAGCACACAATGTGTGTAAAGCTGATCTTTAAATAAGAAACGAATTCTCATTAGGGGCACTATTTTTAATAAAATAGCTAAGTATTCTGTAAAAAAATATTGGAGGCTTGAATCTTTTTATATACCTATTAAAGCCATACGTAATATTTTTGGACTGAACATCTGACTAGACCCAATGGTTTGAAGTTAGGGAGTCCTCTAGAGTAGGTCCATAAAACAAGGTCTTCTCTGTCTCTGAGCTACCATCATTATTACGCCAATCCCAACAGACAGTTATTATCATCATGACACCCACCAGTCTCACCGCACTTCCTGGCTGTGTGAGTTTGAAAAGTTACTTAGTCTCTCTAAACCTCATTTGCTGCATCTGTAAAATGGAAAAAAAGAGATTGGGTGAAAATGACATGTTTCAGCCTTTTTTTCTCACCCTCAGGCCCTAGAAATAAAAATATATATATATTTTCTTTTTGGAAATTTCATAATGGTCTGGAAAACAAGAAAAGATGATATAAATTGACCAAAAATCGTAAGGAATTATTGAGAAATCACAGCCCAAAACACTCAGACAAGGATGATTACAGGAGGTGGGAGGCTTCAGAGGAAGCAGATAGAAGAGCAGAAGGGGGTCTTGGAACAACTGCCAGGTCATAGGGGGGAGTGTCCAGGGGAACAGCAGCTGGGATGTTGGGCCCCTCCCCCACCATCCCCTCCTTTCCAACGCCATGCAGTGAATAGAAGGATCTGATGCCTGGGTAGGAGCAGAGAGTTCCAGACTGAGGGCCAGACAGACATTTCAAGTGGCTGGATACACACAGGAAGAACCCAGAGCAGGGGTGGGCAACCTTTTTGTGAGTGCATGCCAAAACCAGCAAAATCGCTGACTCAAAATTCTTCTGCGTGCCGACCCTAATTTTTTGAGAACATGTTACACCTACTTGATATCTCTTAAGGTGTATGTATGTGAAGAACCTTGAAGGAATAATAAAATTCATTCGAGCGACAAAAACACAGTATATGATGATGAAAAATACATTTATTTTTTAATGTATACATGTTATGTAAAATTATTTATCTAAGATGCACCTACACTGAATGTATCTGAAAAATTAAAAAAGTCCATATTAAGAAAAAAATTGTAAATGGAAGATTATAAGAGAGGGTTTCGCGTGCCAGCAAAAGTTACTGGCGTGCCATGTTTGGCACACGTGCCCGGGGTTGCCCACCCCTGACCCAGAGCCTGCTGCCCAGAAGTGCAACTTGTGACTCTTCCACCCAGAATACTCCCAGCATCCCCCAACCCGACCTCCGAGAGAAGAATGCGGCTATAAGCAGAACGCAGCATCCACAGACAGGCTGACAGTTTCTGCGAATATAAAGACAAGAGTCACCAAACTGACAAAAACTAGCACCATAAAGAAAAGTAAAAATCAGTTGATAATAGAACTAATAGCCAAGTAACACTTAGTGGTGGAAACAATAAAGTATGTTAAAAAAGTATATGATTTCTTTAGATAGCTCTCAAAAAATATCCAGGCCGGGGGCCAGCAAGTGCACAGGTTGCAGGGTAAGAGAGAAGGAGTGTGTTTTAGGACAGTGAAGGTAAAGCAAGGTGATAAGAGGGCAGACGGATCAGGCAGCCATGGGCACTGAAAGAGGAGGGCTGGGCCCAGGCCCTGAGCTGTTAGGTGGGAGGTGATCAGCATGCCAACTTGAATGGAATGGCCACCCAACCTCCTGTCTACTGTTGGCTAACCCCAGTAGCCATTCTTATCATATACCCGCTGGCTTGGAAGGGTGGTGGGTGTTTGTGGGTGGAAGGTTGCACCAAGAGAACTGCAGATGGCAGAAACCCCTTGCATTCTTTGACAGTAAGGCCTGATACCTCTTCACATCCCCATTCATATCTGCACTTTCTAAAGCTGAAGTATGCTGTCAAGAATACATTTAAGAAGTAAATATGGAGTAGCAGTTTGAGTGTGGACCAATAACAGCTACTCACTTATTAGTGAATTGCATGCTGCAGGGCCGCGTTGGATGGGAGGTCTAGTGGACAACGAGTTCCACATTCTTTATCGGTGGGATCTTAGCTGTAGAGAGGGAGTGAGATTCGGGAAAGTCAAGAGCCTGAGGATTGGCCTGAGATGAGGCTTGGACAACAGTCTTCACAGCTGCAGGGTGGGGTTGAGGCTTTAGAGAAAGTTCAATGGAAAGATTTCAAGAGATCAGAGAGAGTCATGAAAGGGAAAATTCATGAGCTCTACTGCAAAATGGACTAAATCAGCGGTTCTCAACCTGTCGGTCGCGACCCCTTTGGCGGTCGAATGACCCTTTCACAGGGGTCGCCTAAGACCATCCTGCATATCAGATATTTACATTACAATTCATAACAGTAGCAACATTACAGTTATGAAGTAGCAATGAAAATAATTTTATGGTTGGGTCACAACATGAGGAACTGTATTTAAAGGGCCAGAAGGTTGAGAACCACTGGTCTAAATGGTGACTAATTTGTAGAGTAGTATATCTGCATCACAGAGCTATAGGCTATGAAAATTATTATAGAAAAAATCCCATAAAACACAAATAGTCACAATATTGGGAGCTTAATAAAAACCAGTATTTTTCAGTGAGTCAACATTGCCAGAAAAGCAAAAAGTGAAGATGGTAGATAACATGCTGTGCACAAGTGGGTATTCATGGAAAAGGGAACGTCTTAAATGACCATGGGCTGTCACTTCCTCTCTACCTGTCCTCCTTCAAGTTCTGCCCAAGATAAGAGTTTCAGCTGATCCTGCTTGAGAAAGGACATTATACCCAGGTTTTCATCCTTGGGGGTGGGTGTAGGTGTGGGTGGAAATTTAGGTACTACTATTCTGGAAAAACCACCTGATGGTGCTGAGTGGGCCATGGTGACCTCAGACATAAGGGAAACAGAAGAAGCTATAAATATGGGCCAATTTCTGTGGGCCAAGGAACATTTGGAAGAATTATGATATCCCTACTCAACATATGTGTAGTAGAAACCTACTCTCAAAGATAGGAGAGTCAGAACAAGAAGGAGGAGAAGAGGGAGGAAGAGGAAAACTCAGACCAGTGAAGAACAACAACTAGTATGCATCAGCTTTTTGTCTCACAACCTGAGAGTCAAAACCTTAGGTTTTGTGGCGGCAAACCACTTTTGTGATGAATCCTAAGCACATCCTATCAGGGATGAAAAGTTCTATCACTGCATAGATACTAAGAGAAAATTCTTCTCTGATCAGATTCATTACAATCAAAGGAGAGACCTGGGGACTTGGTCATAATGAAAAGAGTTTTAATTAATGAGTCTACAATTATTCTCTCTCATCCCAAAGAAATATATTATCCTATGAAGGCAACATGTGGGTCCACACGTAGGAACTACACCACTTCCTTCCTCCCAATTCTTGCTTTCAGACCAGAGCCGGGCTGACTGTGGGCCTTCTGCTTTGCTGCAGACAAGGGGGCAGAAAGTATAGTCTCATCTCATAGTTGGCTAAACTGAGGAATATCCTCCAAGGGGTATTTTAGTTAAGTTATTGGGGCACCTCAGTATAACCTGGTGAGGCCAAAAGCTCCCTGTGACCCTATGTGTGCTTCTAGGACATGCAGGTCAGAGGTGAGCCTCCTACCAGATGGGAGGGCTGAGAATATTTGGGGAACCTGCATTTAAAGTGCAGCACTCAGGACCCCTGCCAGGTTATGGAATGTCCTTGGAGCTTAGGGTTGGTCTGTCTCAGTGCTGTATTAGCACTCAGCCTATCTCCACTTGGTGGGGGATCCCTCTCAGCACCATGACATTCACTCAGAGGACAAAGGCAACAGGCAGGTCTCCAAAAGGACCTGAAGGGGTTCCAGCATCCGCCCTGGCAAGAGGGTGGTGATGGTGAATAGGAGAAGAGATGGCTACCTCGTGGGTGGAGTGGAACAGTTGTCTTTGCAAAGAAGTGGAACATCTATTGCCTCATTTTGGAGAAGCAGCAAGCCCCCTCCACGAATTTGAGTCCCAGGGATCAGGGTGGAGCATCTGTATCGGGAAAAATCAGTATCACTGGGAAAGAGGTGATGATCTGCTCAGGACGGGACAAGAGCTGGGTTTCCAGAACCGAGAAACAGCTACTGATTCATCAACTCATGATGCCCTAAATGGGTGTGCCCGAGGAGGACAGCTCTCATGAGACTAAGGCGCTGTATGTGACACACGATGCTGTTATCTCGGATGTCCCAGTCCTCTTTACCCCTGGGCAGGGGGAAGACTGATAATATATTTTCCCTAAGGGGTGTTGAGGTGCTCCACCTTTCCTGGAGTGTGAGGTAATAGGAAGGGGTCCTTTGTAATACGACTCAAGGTGAGGATCAAGTCAGATACTCGTTCGGAGAGCGGCATATCAGCGGTGTGCGCACAGACCTTGCAGTCCATCTCTTTGGCTCCCAGGTCAGGCTTGCTCATGTCCTTGGTGTGATGTCCTTCTATCTTACATGGTTTAGACCAGTGGTCGGCAAACTGGGGCTCACGAGCCACATGTGTCTCTTTGGCCCCTTGAGTGTGGCTCTTCCACAAAATACTGACTTCTGTGCATGGGCCACAAAGTTTCAATTGCACTGTACATGGTATTTTGTGGAAAAGCCACACTCAAGGGGCCGAAGAGCCACATGTGGCTCGCGAGCCGCTCGCGAGCCGCAGTTTGCCAACCACTGGTTTAGACCATAGCCCCAGAGGGGAAGGGAATGGGAGCAGACATACCTTTGTTTCTGCAGTGAGTGAGAGACGTTTGGCACTTGATCAAACACTGTGTATCCAGATTGCCTAGGGCAGTGGTCGGCAAACTCATTAGTCAACAGAGCCAAATATCAACAGTACAACGATTGAAATTTCTTTTGAGAGCCAAATTTTTTAAACTTAAACTATATAGGTAGGTACATTGTTAACTTAATTAGGGTACTCCTAATCTGGCCTTTGCTAAAAACGTCCTCAATCTGATTGAGGTACGTTCGCTGAGGTCGACCCCTTCCAACTCTCCCATCCATACTTGTCTTGTATACTTGTTTCAGATAGATGAGTGTGGATGGGAGAGTTGGAAGGGGTCGACCTCAGCGAACGTACCTCAAAACAATGTACCTCTCCCTTGCTGCGTCTCCTGTCCCCCGACCAACCGACATCCCCCACTTCTTCTAATGCCACTTCTTCAAAATAGACTCGCCCAGGCTGAAAACCGACTTCTGTGCATGGGCCACGAAGTTTCAATCGCACTGTACGTGCGCCCGCACGTGGTATTTTGTGGAAGAGCCACACTCAAGGGGCCAAAGAGCTGCATGTGGCTCGTGAGCCGTGGTTTGCTGACCACTGGTTTACCTCTTTGTGAAGCTCTGCAATGAATGGGCCCTGGTTAGAAACCCTTGTTTTCCCTTGTACTTCCTTTGCTTTGATTCTCCTTGCTGTGCAGGGGTCCAGGGTGGAGGGTTAAATCCTAGCAGTGTCCACGGGGAGAGAAGCTGGGGCAGGGCATCTGGCTAGCTGCCGAGGCACAAAGACCCAAGCTCACAGGTTTGGTGTTCCATAAAATGAAAATAACAGCTGCGTCTTCTGCATTGCTCCCTCACAGTGTACAAGGCTAATGGGCAGCTGATTGGGACCTAGGATCTGGGCATCTCTATCCCTTTCTTCTTTAGTGCATATCAACTTGCAGACCAGTTTCCACAGCTGAGATCTCATTTGCCTTTGGGCTTTGTGCGACGTTCGTCATATTATCCATCACTCAAGCCCACAATTATTTTTTATTCTCATTTCTTCCCTTCTAGACTGTAAGTTGCAAGGAAGGCTTTGCTTTCCTTCTTGCCTTCCTTGCCTAGGGCCTTTGGAAAGAGCATGGCCTTGCTGACACCTGGAATTTGGACTTCTCACCTTCCAGACCTGGGAGAGAATACATTTCTGTTGTTTGAAGTCACTCAGTTTGTGGCACTTCTTAGAGATGGCCCTAGGAAACCAATACAGGATCTGTATTCTGGTCACTGTTGATTGCAAGTGCCTAAAACAGGGTCTGGAAGAGAGGGGCAGACTGTTAATGTTTGCCAAAGGTGAATTGTGTGTGGATGTAGGGGATAAGAGTAATTTGATGGAGGAGAAGGCAGACACAAAAGATAAAAAGCTTGCCTCTCTTGAGCTAGAGTTCATGGCCCAGTAGTTGGGATGCCTGGAAATCAATGTATGCACTATATGCCCAATAAGTGCTCATTCAATGAGAGAATGAATAAATGAACAACCGAATTGGTGATATTGAATTTCTCTCATTTTCACATTGTGTCTGCGAGAAGAGCAATTGATATACTTGGTGACAGGAAACAATGAAACTCTCTGTTTAAAACACAGCAACATGGCAGAAGTATGTCAAGACACATACATGTACAAATGACTCGTAGAAAGTGTGACAATTCAATATGCCCAAACCAGCAGGGGTCAAGGCCCGAGGATCAGACCGGCCTCTGTCATGAGAGGCAGTGATGCTTCTCAGTGTCACTCGATGCCCCCCTCTGCC
>NW_006287951.1:4718774-4721460 GCF_000327345.1 Myotis davidii | reverse complement strand
TTGCACCTAAGTCTTTCTTCCCCCTCTTAGCTCTGCCACCTAGTTCCCCCAGACCCCATCCCAGCACTGCTGGAGCTTCTCTCAGAAAGCAGACTGGGTTTCCTTGCAGCTGCTTCCCCTTCCCTCCCTCACGGCTCTTCATTGGCCAGTCCTGTTTGCAGCACAAGGACATGAAGAAGACATTCTTCCCATTCTCCAGCCATTGTCACTAATTGAAATGGGAAGCAAGACAAGGCTCCAGAAGAAAAGCTTATTATGGGCTGCCTTGTTGGAAGAAAATGAATCACCTAAGCAGATAGGTTTCCGTGATCTCAGGCAAACCTCACTCTTTATTCTACACAACCCTGTCTAATTGTTCAAGAAAATGTTCATCTGTTTCATAATGGAACAGCCATAATGGGAGTGTTGTGAAATCACTGAAAAGTTTATTCAAGGCTCGCTCCTGAAAGCCTAGCCATAATGCATGGGCTTTGGAGGAGTTAATAGAATTGGCTCTTATTGAAATTGCATGGATAACAAATTTCCCTAACATGTATCCTTTTAAATACGCCTGTTGATGGAAGTCTGAATTGGCATTTGACAGATGCAAAGCACTAACAAAAGGGGTGACTTTCCCAGCTCTGTTGTTAGTCCTTCCCCTTGTGGCTGTGTCGTCAGAGTCCCTGCCCGGCCTCTCACTACTGAATGGGCCTAGAAACTCTATAGTCTCCATGAAACCAAGTCTTGTAAACTGGAGATATTGAACTCTTTACGGAAAGTGTAAAACTTAGAGAGAAAAAAAAATCACCTTAGTTCATCCTGGCTGCCATAACAAAATACCACAGACTGGGTGACTTATAAATAACAGAAATTTATTTCTCACAGGTCTGGAGGTTGGGAAGTCCAAAATCAAGGTGCTGGGAGACTCAGTGTCTGATGAGGGCTTTCTTCCTGGTTCATAGGTGGCCAGCTTCTGGCTGTGCAGTCACATAGTGAAGGGAAAAGGGAGCCCTCTGGAGTCTCGTTAATAACAAAACTAATTCCAATCACGAGGGCTCCATCCTCATCACCTAATCACCTGCCAACGTTGCTACTTCCTCATATTATCACCCAGAGGGAAAGGTCCCACCTCCTGATACCATCACCTTAGAGGATAGGATTTCAACATAAGGGGGAGAAGGAGACACAAACATTCAGACCATAGCACCGTCCCATGAAGTAGAAGGAAAACATCCAGAAAGAATGAATGGGCAAAATGAGGCAGTGAAAGACAAGCCAACTTTCCTCCCAATAACTTATGCCAGGATGGAGGAGTCAGAATCCACTGATCAAAAAGAAACAGACAAACAAAAAAACCCAGTAAGGCCAATGCACTATACAGTTCTTGATAAATACAAAGAAGACATTTAAGACAAATTTCTACCTTCACGAAGCTAAGTCAGATTCATTCACTCATTCAACAAAGAAATAAATCCTTTGGAGCCTGCAGGTACTGAAAAATGATTATTTAGGTACAAAACTAAAGGAAGTTGGCCATGTGCGAAAAATGAGAAAACCATTTGAATTGGAGATTTAGGATTTTTTTTTTTAATTCTCACCCAAGGATATTTTTTCCATAGATTTATTTATTTATTTATTTATTTTAGGCAAGGGAGGAAGCAGAGGGGAGAGAGAAACATCAATATGAGAGAGACACATCTATTGGTTGCCTCCTGCACATGTTCTGACAGGGGCCGTGGACAAACCTGCAACTGAGGTACATGCTCTTGGCTGGGAATCAAACCCCTAACCCTTAGGTTCACAGGCCGACTCTCTAGCCACTGAGCAAAGACAGGGCTAGAAAATTTATTTGGAGATCTCTCCTCCTAACCCACACACACATTCCAGCTCTCCTCAGAGCTTCACCCAAGCCTACCCTTATGAAAACGTGTGACTTGAGTTGCTGGGTAGTCATTGTAAGGGTGATTCTCTTTGTTTATTTTAATGTTCCCAAATGCCACATACCATGCACAGGGAGCCATCTCTTTCTTCTTCCCAGGGTGAAGAAAAGTGTGGTGGATTAAGATGACTGCATATTCATTATACTCCTCCCAGTGAGTCCCCCTCCTCAGGAAGCTCTCATATAATATGGTGGAAGGGATGCTATGCCAGTTTCCAGACCCAGGCCCTCTGGGAACATTCTGTGTGGGAGCCCTGATGCT
The DNA here is from genome assembly GCF_000327345.1 of Myotis davidii. NCBI lineage: Eukaryota > Metazoa > Chordata > Mammalia > Chiroptera > Vespertilionidae > Myotis > Myotis davidii. The sequence continues at coordinate 4,719,280 of NW_006287951.1, read as the reverse complement.
GGAGAGGCTACAGGTAGAGGCTACATAGGTATCCCAGCTGAGCTCACTAGCCTTCCAGACATCCCTTCCTGGGCACAAGATAAAAAAGGAAAGCCATCTTGGACCCTCAGACCAGCCCAGGTGACAGGTGAATGCCATCAAGTCACCTCAGCTGATACTACATGGAGCCAATGAATCATCCAACTGCACCTGTCAAAACTCGGGCTCAGAACCGTGAAACATCCTATATAATAAAAGGATAATATGCAAATTGTCCCCTTGACCAGGAGTTCGACTGGGAGTTTGAACAGGGGGCAGGGCTGGCCAGCCAACCGCCCATGTCCCCTCTCCCACCCACATCTCCCTCCCACTCCCGATTGGCCCTGATTGGGGTCGGCTGGCTGGACCCCACCCGTGCACGAATTCGAGCACCAGGCCTCTAGTATATAATAAAACTAGTGGCCCTGTGCACAGATTCATACACATGGAAAGAGAAATACTTAGAAGAAATATATATATATATAAAA
>NW_006287951.1:4700940-4718650 GCF_000327345.1 Myotis davidii | reverse complement strand
CTGGGCCTCTAGTATTTTAATATTGCTATTTGCTCTTTCTCTCTCAGCATCTGGGAGCCCGGCAGTGGCCCCGCTCCCCCCCACCCCCCTCCCGCTGCTGCTGCCAGTTGCCATCTGAGGGGCGATCAGCAGGGCTGTCGGCCCCCCACTTGCACCCGCCTTGGCCTGACACCACCTGCTCACCTGCTCCACTATCCCACCATGGTTCTGCTCTCGTTGGGACCCTTCGGGGCCTGCAGCACCTCCACTGCTGCCCATGGCCAGTGCTGCGTTGCTGATGCCTGACATGTTCCGTGCCGCCCCCTGGTGGTTAGCACACATCATAGCAAGCAGTCAAACTCCCAGTCTCCAGGGTGGAAGGACTGCCTGAGGGGACAATTTGCATATTAGGCTTTTATTACATAGGATGGCTGTTATTTCAAGCTAGTAAGTTTTGGGGATGGTTTATTACATAGTTACAGATCAACTGAAGAGAAGGCTAAGAGCACCAATTATAGGAGTGTTTCATTTCTCCCTTTGGTTTGAAAACTTTTTTGTTTTCATCTTTGGTGCGTGGTGTTAAACTCAAGTCCCTCACATCCTTTTTGGTGATCCATAAGAGAGCTACAAGGTCACCTAGTGAGGGCTCTTCTATTTGAGGCTTTTTTTCTTTCTCGAGGACACATCCCCGGCTAGAAGGGACAATCCCACACAATGGCCTGTGTGTATGTGTATGTGTGTGTGTGTGTGTGTGTGTGTGCGCGCGCGCGCGTGCTTCTTGTTTGTGTGATAAATACATTTTCATTACCAGACTTTATTACCTGTCTTCAATAGGGCCTTTTTCCTTTTCTTTATTCTTTTGGTGGGGACTATAGAAACCATTTCACGGCAAAGCCTGTCTATTGCTTTTGTTTTTCCTTCCTTGTTTGGTGGGAGCGCAGCACTGGCGTTCCTTGCGGTGGTCGGCATTGTTCCTCTCTCCCGGGCCTGGCGGAACGCTTGGAGGGTCAGTTGGAAATGAAGCTTCTATTATCTGCGATCTGCCTCACCCTCTAAGCCGGTCCGTCCCTACACTAAGGCTCAGCCAAGCATGAAGAAAACTAATTGTCCCCACTCTCTGCTCTGCTGCACACCAAACCCCTGCGTGAGCTTCCCCCAGTTCGGGCCATGGGAGAAAAACCTCACCTACCGGAGGCAGAGGGAGGCGCAGTCTTGGGTACCCTCCATCCAAGATACTGGACCTCAGCAGCCAGGAACTCTAACCCAGAGCTTCTGCAGCTGCCAGGACAAGGGACCAGGCAGAGGGAGGGTGAGAAAGCTGATGGCTCCGCGAGTTCTCAGTAATTGCAATGGGCATAGGAAAGGGGACTTGATTAATTCGCCTGATGAATTATGCATCACCTCTGCGTGCCGCCCTCCCAGCCTCAAAGCTTTATTATTCACATTGCTTGAATCTGATCAACTCTCCCCTCCTTGCCTGGAAAACTGCTGTCCAACAAGTATCAGCAAAACCTTTGGTGCTTGATCGCTACGACCATTAACAGTGTGCTTCCAGGATGTTGGCAGAATGACTGAAATAGGAGCGCTATTTAAAACACAATTAACACACACACACACGGTAATTCATCAATAACAAGCCCAAGATTTATGATGTGAGGGAAAACTCAGCTGTCTTTTGTAGTCTAGGACAAAAAAAAATTAAATACAGAAGTGGCAATTACTTTGTTAGTGGAGTTTTAAGTTAACACCACATGAAAGAAAGTCTCCTTTAATAAAGAAAGAAGTCAAAAGGAATGCCACAGCAGTGAGATTAACTTCGGGTGTTTTCAAGGCCTGTGGATCACAGATTTGATCTCCCAATTTTTCATCTCTCTAGTCTGTTCAATCTTAGGTTTAACCAGGGGCCCTTTTCAATCCCTCCTGAATGGTTAGTGACAACCTGGCCTTTCATTATGGGCCCTTGCACTCCCTAACGGATGCAGTCTGCCTCCTTACCCATCTCTCCCCGTCAAGACAGAACGCTTCCTGTTACTAATCAGAGTGAAATAAAGGCACTACTTCCTGCCAGTGAAGTTGGGGTTGAAAAATTGGGAAGAGCCCATTTTTTTTTGTCAAACTACTTTGGTCAAAGCTCAGCCTGAGGGGCAAAGCTAACAAGATATAATTCATCCAATTGCAAAGTATGCAATTTTTAGTATATTCATAGAGTATCTTTGGTATATTCATAGTGTTGTACAACTATCACTACAACAAATTTTAGAACATTTTCATCATCCCCAAAAGAAACCCTGTATGTACTCTTTAGCTATGACCCACCCAATTTCCCCCCTCCCCCAAATCAGGGTAACCACCTACCTGTTTTCTGTCACGATAGATCTGCCAATTCTGGACATTTCATATAGATGGAATCATAGAATATTGGCCTTTTGTGTCTGACTTCTTTTACTTAGCATAATGTTTTCAAGGTTCATCCATGGTATAGCATGAATCAGTACTTCCTTTTTGTGATAGAATAATATTCCATTATTTGGTTATACCATATTTTGTTTCACTGTTCATCAGTTGATGGAGCAATATGATGATATTGTAATCTTCTTACTTGGAGTTTTTATGTTTTCTCTCTTTATGGTAAGAATCTCATATCAAATGGACAAGAAAGCTTTAGGTAATACAGTAGACTAAAAGAAGACCAATGGAAAACTTTAAGCAAGAAATAGATTTCAAGTTCTTCCAAGCTGGGGGTAGAGCAAACAATGAGGTCCTAATACATTTCCTATAGGATTTGGAGAACGCTTTATAAAATGAATTCTTTTGCAAAGAACTAATAAAAAAGTGACTTGCATCTTTTTAAAACAACAAGAATCCCATTCAATCCTATATTGGGCACTCATTTGATTAGAATTGCTGACCTCAAGGATTTAAAAGTCTAATAAAAAAAAGAGTCACAGATGATGGATGACACGTAGAGACAACACCTGAGGGCACAAAAATGGTCCGTTCTGACGGTCAGGTTGAGAGTTGCGTGAACTGGAAGGTAAACCAGCTGGATACCACAGAAGCCTGGCTGGACTCTGCCTCTGTGCTGCTTCCAGGGAAGTGAGTCAGTCCCTCTGGGGAACTCAATTTCCCTGGCTGCAGGTAAAATGAAGAGTTGGACTTACATTCTGCAACATCTCCCAAGAAGCATAGAGTAGAATGGGAAAACTTCAGTATTTGGCTTTGAATCCTGACTCTACCACTTACTAGCGGTGTGGTCTTGGGCAGGTCATTTTATATTTTCCAAGAGATAGTTCTCTCATAACGTGGGAAGAATACAACTTATGTGTAGACATAGTGTAAGGATGGAATGAGGTACTGTCCATAAGGTGCCTTTCATTTGAGTTATAAGTAATTGGTAGTTACTCAAGGCTCAACTAATGCTAGTAATCTTTAATGTGATACAGGTCAACTACTCAGGCAATACAGTATTTACTGAGCGCTTACTAGGTGCCCCCAAACAGGAGCGAATAAAAATAATGTGATGAGGAGCCTGATCTAGTCTATATACAACAAATAATGACCAGGACAGGATGTTATCCCTCAGCTGGAAGTGGCTGCTCTGTCATCTCCCACTCTCTCTCTCTCTCTCTCTCTCTCTCTCACAGGGTTCTCAGCACTTTCCCCTTTGGGTTTGAATTATTAGGTTAAGAGTTTTATCTTCTCCACCAGACTGCTACGTCCTTGAGTTGGGGACCATGTTCTTTCATATTAAAAATCTGGGCTTATCAGGGAGTTCCCGAAGAAATCACACTGCTTCTCTACTTATCTGTTTCTTCCTCTTCGTTCTTATGTGCAATCTCATTGTTAAAATTTCATTTTTAAAGCCTCGTGAGCCATATTTCCTTGCAAGGCATAGTTCTACAGTAATGGCTATCTTTGCTCAGAACAGTCAAAGTTTAATTTCCTAAAGTCTAGGGCACTGCTTTGGTCCACATGATTGACGAGATGGGGTATTTTGACACCACCGGTGCTCATGCTCATTAGCAAACTCAAGATAGGAATTACACTAAGTTTTCCCCTACTTTTATAACCACATAGCTGTTTAAAAGGCAAGCCAAATGTTCTTTCTTTAGTAGAACAAGTCTTCCCCTTTAGCTCTAGACAGCTGAAGACTCTGTTGCTTCCCCGTCTTGCCCAGGTGGCAGGAATTCTTGTGTAACAGATGACCACTGACCAGTCCAGCTGAGCTCTACTCCATATCTAGATCAGGCTGAGTCTCAGCTCCCTTCAGAAAGAATGAGAGAACGTTTGAGCAATAAAATCCTGGAATTTTTAACCTGGAATAGGTAGACGAGTTTCTGGATATCTGAGTGTATCCAAAAAGGTAATATATTGAAAAGAACTTGGGTTGGCTCACAAGATCAAGGAAAGAATGGATTCAGAGCAGGACCTTCAGGAGACCTCCCTAGCAGGATCTGTGAACCACCTCCCCAGGGGCTGCCATTATGTTAACTCCACTCCATGACTCCAGTCACTGGTTTTATAGAACTTCAAGTTTCAAATTCTGGAAGAGAGACCAATTGGCCCTGCTTCAGTCAGGGGTCTATCCTTCAACCAATCCCTCTCACATAGTAAGATATAGTCTCTGATTGCCCACATCTTTGTTTGGGGACATTCCTAGTGAAGGGAGATGTGTTGTGAACCGGGGAGCCACCACCCTAGTTGGTGTCCACTATAATGGGTGCTTCCCTCCTTGCCCCAAAGAGATCAGCAACAAGCAATATAAGGAAAAACTCTACTCAAGACTCTCTCTGAGGCAATCACTCTTTCATCTGGTAAAAAGTTACAAGATCAAAGGGGGGAAAAAAATCACCAACCTGTAATTTTCTGGTATTTATGATGCTATCTTTTTTTACATGCTTACCTAGCATTTTAAGTTTTGTTATTTAACAGGCTAGAAATTCATGAGGCCAAGTATTTATTGCAATACGCAAATTTTATGTACCTAAACTGTGCAGCTGGGAATAAGCATTTTCTTAAAACATAGTGCATTCCTCAAGGAAAGGCTCTAAATCAGAAACCCCTAAGGATTCGTATCCAACAAAAGAGTCCAGCACATTTACTGAGGACCTACTAAGTGTCAGGCTCTGTGCCGGGTTCCTGAGACACAGCAATGAGTGGCCACTCTCACGGAGCTCACACCAAAACACAAAAGTGTGTACCAGCTGCTGAATTTGTTGTTATTTTAAAAGTCAGCGCTGTGGTTCCCTGGAAAGTGAGAGAGAGCTGTCCTTGCCAGGGTGCACATTGAGCCTCGAGGTCTTTGGCCATCAGATGCCAGGGCTTTGGAGGAAGGAGCAGCTACTCCACATGACAGTGTGTGTGGGGGGATGGTATTGGGTTCCAGTCTTCCTGGTACTATGAATTAAAGGAGTGGTGATAGAGGAGAGGAGGGATACTTAGAGAGGAGGGTGAGATCAGAAAATACTTTATAGTGGAGGCAATACCTGGATGTTAGTTAGCTGGGCCAGCTTGCAGAAAAATATCCCAGGCAGAGAGAACAGAATGACCATGAATAGAGAGGATAGGCTAAATAAAATGTCAAGTGTTGTCATATGATGAAACTCCGTAGAATACTGAATAGACAGTCTCTAAATCTATATGTAGCAACGTGGGCAGATCTCAAAAAACAATGCTGCTTTAAAAAGGCAAGCGCAGAATTACATATATTTACATGTAATGTATATGATATCTGTTTATATTTTATTTATATTTGTAGATACATATACATAGATGTAGGTAATGTAGACACCAACCTAGAAGACAAACACATCAAACTCATCAGAGTGATTACCTCTGGGGAGGGGAGAAGGGAGTGAGGATGGAGATGAAAAGGTCTTCAGTTTTACTTATGTTCCAGTCTCTTGCAAGGAGATGTATTCATGAGTTATGTAGCGATTAGAAATCTATACCAAGCGAAAACTGCTCAGTGCTACAGACAGACAGAGCTGGAGTCCATGGAATACACAGGGTGGGAGGGAACCCTGCCAGCCTGGAGCAGTGGAGGAAACACCATGAAGGAGGCAGTCCCAGCTGAAGAATGGGCCAGGTCTGACGAAGCCATGGGGATAGGAAAATGCAAGATGGACGAGGGAAGAACAATAGTTTGCCTGGAATGACTGTGTGAAGGTGAGGATTGGGGGTCAGGGAGAAAAGTTGCATTAGGACCTAATTACTGGGACCCGGGTTGCGGGCTCTGGGAGCTTTGGAACAAATGAGGAGCACAGTGGGGTGGGTAGGCACAGGCAGTCACCGGACAGGCCTAACCAGGGCAGCAGCTACAGGCAGAAGGGGCTGGAGAGTGAGGCCCCGCAGGAGCAGAAGCCAGGTAGAGATGTAACCTTTGGCAGATGATACAGTTCAGGCCTAAACCCCTACCCAGCCTCTTAGAAAAGTTCTCACCTCAGCCTTAAACACTGTGGGGCAGGCCAAGCTCCGAAGAATGCTGTGCTCCTTAAACTCCACTCTTGAGAAGAGCCTTAGTTTCCTTGGAAATTTCTCTATTAATTTAAACACCAAGGCTTTGTGCTAACACTCAGAAGAGATTACAATATTCCAGTGGGACTTCCTTTGCTTAACATGAAAATAAACCTGACAGAGGATTACAAAACTAAACACGGACTATTACAGGAAACACTAATTACCTCCCATTCTTTCTTCTCACTCACCAAAACAACTATTTAGACAAACCAAGAAGTGGAGAGAAGGAGCGAGCGGAGCTGGAGGGGGTGTGGCCCTGCTAATCCCCGTGGCTTTGATAAATCTGAAATGGGATCCTTTGACATCTGAGGAGTGGGAGGTGACTTTCAAGGAGCGCTTTGCCTTGGGATACCTCAGGTGACTCCGATTCGCCTTTTGAATTCAACAGCTTTGGACTGAACATATAATTTTTCGTCTGTGAAGCCACCGTGGAACCCTTCCTTCTCCTGCTCTGGCTGGGGTAATTACCCCCCCTCTGGGCCCGGAGCCCCCTGCTCTGTCAGCGCACCTGGGCAGAGATGGCTGTCTGCAGGCAGGAAGCCCGGCCAGCCCAGGGTCAGTGCCCCCTGCCTCGCCCAGTGCCTGTGCTTGTAAGAATTTCCAGAATGAGAAGGTCATTTGGGCAAGAAGAAGAGGAAGAGGAAGAGAGAGGAAGGAAGAAAGGATGGGTGGTTCCATCCTCAATATTTATATTCTGGACCCTGGATTCTAATGCGACAGTTCATTGCCATCCTCTCCCCCGGCCTCCGTCCCTTTCATCAGCTCCTTCTCTTCAGCATCCTTTGAAAAGGTCCTTGTGATGCAGGAATTCTTACTAAAAACCCAAGAAGGCCTGGGAGCAGCATGAAATGAATGAGATGCTATTTCCTAAGCAATCAACCTGAACGTGCACACGCTCACATCACTTGTATATATAAATACCGGCATTACTGGGTCCTCCGAGGTGACCTACCCACCCTCCCGTCACATCTTTCCTTCCTGTGACAGGTTTGGAGCTTCCAGTTCCACCACAGTCCTGGTTTTGCCGTAACTATCGCCTTGTCCTGCAGCCTGTGTTGTCTGTCTCATCGTGATCAATGCTGACTAAATGATGTCATAATTGCAGGCAACTCTCAGTCCCGATATGCATTTCCTTACCCTATTTATTGGTGAATCCTGGGAGCATGACACTCCTCCAATCAGTGTCCCCGCTGATGGGTACCTGAACCATCTTCTCAGAGCTGTGTGTTAGACCACCTGGGCTTTTGGGGAGAAAGAGAAGTTTCCAGTCTGTCACCTCAGTTTTTTTTTTTTTTAAATTTCCATAAAGGCCCTGGTTTCATTCAGCTCTTGGCTGCATGATCATTGGCCCATCTTATGTTTTGTCTGAGCATTTTTTGTTTACCTACTCACCTGTCACAAGCATTTCTTGATTATGTATCCCCAGCAAATAAGAGTTAGAACTCCTCCAATTCCTTTTGTCCCATCATCTCTGCAAAGAGAGGACAGCCCTATGGTGTCTCCGAGCTCTGAGCCTGGAACAAGTGGGAGGACTCTAGGGTGTGCTGGTCCCGCACATGTTCAGCCCTGCAAGAAAGTCTGTTAGGGACTGATTTGTGTCCCAATTCCCCTCCCGCCAAATTCATCATATGTTGAGGCCACAATTCCCAATGTGATTGTATTCGGAGGTAGGACTTTTAAAAAGGCAATTGAGGTTCAATGAGGCCATAAAGGTGGGTCTTGATCCAACAGGGCCGAGTCCTTATAATAAGAGGAAGAGACTCCAGGGAGGCCTGTGAGCAGAGAGGAGGCGGTGTGAGGGCTCAGTGAGAAGGTAGCCATCTGCAAGACATTCATCTTAGATTTCCAGTCTCCAGAACTGCAAGCAAATAAATTCCCCAGCCTGCGGTATTTTGTTATGGCAGCCCTAGTAAACTACTACGGGGCCACACAATGTTCTCCGTCTTACAGAAAGCAAGAGTTACAGAGCTGCTGGAAGGTTGTGTGTGGGACAGAGTTTTCCATCTTCTAAAAGGAGAAAAAAATTAGATCTTGCAGTTTCCTATCATCTGGAGCTGTCCAGAGATTTAATGGCCTCCCTATGGAAAATAGTTTTCTGTCCCTAAACGTAGGTGTTAAATGACTAAAACTGTAAGAAGACATGTTGAAGACAAAAACAATTCAAATACAATCACACTGGAAACTCTACATAAGAGGATTCAACAATTTTGTTTGCTACCGGATAAGATTGTGAGACCTCCATCATCGCACGTATTCAAGAAGGAGGCTTTTTGCATTGGATGGGAATTATGCTCAATGACCTCTCAAGTCCTTTCCAATGTTCAGCTTTTTAATTCTACATTCCGTAAGCCCCAGGCAGGGAGACAAAATAGAATCCAAGTTCAATCTCTCCTAAATGAAATAGAAGGTGAGAAAGGGATCCTCTGAAAACTGGAAAGAAACGTAGGAGATGCTGAAGGGGACCGCCCACGCAGATGGTGAAAATACAGACACCAAGTGGTGAGGAGGCTTGCTTTGCCGCTTGGCACTACTGCTACTGGAAATATTGCTAACCAGAGTTTGGTTGCAGGTTTTCGGTGCCTTTGTTATTGTGCCGTGACTATGGAGCCCTTACTGAGACCTTTCTCTGCTGCTGCTGCATTGCCTGGGGAACGCAGTCCTTGGAGGCATGTGCCTTCTGACTATCTGATGAGGTACACCTTTGCTTGTTCCTATTCAGAGCCATAATGTGAATTGGGGTGAAATATCAGCTGCCCATCACACTTAATCTCTCCGTGTTAAGAATCTGTGCTTTGAAAGGAATATTGGGACAGTTGGGATATAGTGTGCAGTAACCAGGGCTGCTTTATTATACAATCCACACTGGTTTCCCACCCCACCTTTTTTTCCCATTGAACTGGTTACTCAGTCATACTAAACATGGAATAAAGTGAAATAAATAAATATATAAAACTTAGAGTGCACTGAGTCTTTTCACTGTCAAGCTGGCTCAAATGTTCTCAAAGTTTATCAGAGAGCTTGGTTGCCCTGGTGAAAATAGCATTGTGCAGTGAGACAGAAAATAAGATGTCATGGCAAACTAAACATCTTCACTTTCTGGACAAATATCTGAGGTGAATGAACCATAGAGAGGTGCTGGGGAATGACCAGAGGGAGGACACCGGGTTTTCCTGCCCTGTGTTTTGGGCCTCCCTGGGGTTCAGGTGAAACTTACCAACACCTGGCCCCTGCCAAAGGTTCTGGCAATTTCTGGGCAGGTCAAATCTATATGTATGGAGCTCCTTTGAAAGTGCAGATGTTTAGTTTGCCGTGACATCTTATTTTCTGTTCTACTGCACAGTGTTATTTTAACCAAGGCAGCTTACTCCCTCTCTGATAAACTCACTGGGACTTGATATCTGCAAACGACTCCCATTAAAGTGAATGGTTTTCCAGTCTGTCACCTCAGTGTGTGTGTGTGTGTGTGTGTGTGCGCGCGCGCGCGCGCTCGCGCAGAAAAGAGATGGTGAGAAGTAAAGGGGAGAGGAGGTAAAAGTCAGATGGATCCAGACTCATTTATTAGGGTATAATTTAATCTGTATACAACCCCCAATTAAAAGTGGGGACAGCAATACTACTGATCTCAGGGAGAATGTTATGAGGATTAAATAAAATACCTGAATCTCACCAAACACCCCATAAACAAAATTAAGTGAGTACCTGGCCAGATTAAGTACTTCATAAATGTGAGTGATTATTTTTACTATTTTATAAATATATAAGAAAGAAAAGAAGAAAAACAGGAGAGAAAGAAATTTTAAAATTGAAGAACACATGGGAGACCAGGGATAAATTTATTTCTTTACAAAGATTGTATCTACAAAGCCAGTCATTCAGTCACTCATTCAATAAACAAGGGCAAACACCTATGAAATTAATAAAAATGCAGGGTTCCTCTAATATCCCCTCAAACCCTTTACCATTTTTCTATGCTGGTTCCTTAAATGTTATTATCCCCAAAGCTCGCTCTTGTGTTTTGTTTGTTTTGTTTTGTTTTGTTTTATCAGAGAGCTTCCCTCAGGCTGTTTAACCCCACTTTGGCTAAGGCTGCAAACAGCCTGCCTGCCTGAGAATTTCCATCCCCTTGAGAGTAGTTGTTGACTGAGGGGTGACACCCTTGCTTTTCCTTCTTCTTTTCCTTGGTCTCCCTTCCCAATTCCTTACTGATTTTTCCTAAAAACATATGCTAATGAGTCACTTTAGCATGAATTTTCAACCTCTGTTGGGAATCTAGTTTAAGACAAGGATGTCCCTGATTTGAACTATTTCCTCAAAAAAAAGTTTACAAATCAGTTAAAAATTTTAAATAATATTCTCTGTATAAAATGTATTAGAAATATGGTTAGAATCCACAAATCTCATTTACCCCATCATATAATTAAAATACTGAGCATTCGCAGAAAAACACTGTATATAACTTTACTGTTGCTCTACTAGCAGCAAAATGTAATGAAAAAAGTAAAACCACAGCAACAACAACAAAAAGCAGAGTTTTCCTTGAGCCTCAATAAAGACTTAGATTGTGAGGGAACTTCTAGGAATTTCCAAGAATATGAAAAGTTGCTAAAACAGGATCTTCTTTGCCTAGTGTTTCTTTCCTTCCCTTCATGCAAATGCACCATAGATAAGCACCATACTTCCCTTTAAAAGTAATGCAGGGACCTTTTTGATTAATTGTGTCGGGAGCAGGGAGCAAGTAGGAGGAGCCTGGGGAAGGGAAGAGGGGAGGAAGGAAGGGAAAGGATATTTCTTAAGGTCAGAGTTGGGGTGACAAAAAGAGAGAAATCTCCATACTGTTTTCCATAGTGGCTGCACCAATTTATACTCAAAAAGAGAGAGAGAGAAAGGGGAAAGGAGATTTAAGAGAATGACTAGCCAAAACCGGTTTGGCTCAGCGGATAGAGCGTCGGCCCGCGGACTGAGGGGTCCCAGGTTCGATTCCGGTCAAGGGCATGTACCAGGGTTGGGGGCACATCCCCAGTAAGAGATGTGCAGGAGGCACCTGATCGATGTTTCTCTCTCATCGATGTTTCTGACTCTCTATCTCTCTCCCTTCCTCTCTGTAAAAAATCAATAAAATATTGAAAAAAAAAAGAGAATGACTATAAGTACAGGGGAAAGAGATGTAAAGGGAGGAAATCATGAAGCAGTACACACATAAAGACAAAAAAGGACAGGCATGTGTCCCCAAAGTGGCCACCATAGGAGGTTACAGAGAACTCAGGAACAAGGGATTTTGAGTGGAGAGAAATGAATATGAGGCTGTGGAGTTATTATTTAATACCTCCTGTGTGTCATGTGCTGTATTGGGTACCTTTTATCTTTATCTTCTTTAATACTCACAACCATGTAAGGAAGAAGATGTTATTTTTCTCTCTTTGTGTCAGTCAGGATCCAAACAGGAATCCACCTAGGTATTTCAAACAGAGAGAATTTAATATAGAAAATGGGTTATGAAGGTTTTGGGGAAGATGATGCTACCCAGAGCCTATTGGTGTGGGCTCACTGCTGAGACTGGCAGAGCTGTACTGCCGTCCCCCTGCAATGGGTAGAAGCAGCACTACTGCTGCTGAGCAGAAAGCTTGGATGCCCCTCCTTCCACTGTTGCTGCAGCTATTGGCTCAGCTATAGGAACCCTGTCACTATTGCAGGGAGCTGTGGGTGTGGTTGTAGCAGTCACCATGACTTCAGGAAGCTGGTCACCTGCAGTAGCCTACAGTCCCAATGTGGTCATTGCTAGATCCAGAAGCAGAAAAACAGCTTTGTCTTCCACCTGTCTTCTAATCTCTTAACAGTGCCTCCCATTGGCTGACTTTAACAGAAGCCAGTAGCAAAGGAGTTTGGGAAATGTAGTTTTCAAGCTTCCAGCTCTGCTGGTATAGAGAAGAGTACAGTAGAACAAGTGTGGGGCTGAGAGCCCAAGAGAAATACCCAGAACAGTTCACACCTTTGGCCACTCAGCATCTGTATATACTTTTCTACTCTTTTAAACTTTCACCAGCAATATCAACAAACTCATGCTTCCACTTAATACAATGCAGCTACCCCTTACAAACCCATATACTTTTACCTATTCCTAAAAGGAGAAACTAAAGTTCAGTGGTTATCCATCTCGAATGTACCTCACTTGGCCCAAGCCAACATTTTGTTCATTTTCCTTAGTCTATCAACCTTATTCCATCTCCATGTATATTACTTAGGGTTTTGCCAATATAAATGAACAAAATCTTGCAATTATTTTGGTGTATAAAGCTGTATCCTCAAGGCCAGACTTGTCCCTAGAATGGCTGGAATCTGACAACAGTTAGGAGTCTGGAGGCCATGAAAGGTGGAGAGAATATATCTTAAGAAGAATCTGTATCCTCCTGTAAGGCAACTGCCTTGGGTGAGGTTATTCACAGGATCCTCCTGCAAGGGAACTAGTCTTCTCAGCTGGGGATCTGGGGGCGGAGGAACTGCTCCTGTTGACAAGGGGACAAAGGGATCCAGGAGTTTCTCATATTTCCATGAGTCTATCCAAATGCCAGCATTCCAATTCTCAATGTTCAAATTATACCAGGATGGAGAAGATGCTGTAGCACATTAAGAAGCAACCATAGTATAGTAGCTAAAATCACAAATTGCCTGGGTGTATAACCCTGTGCCCTATAAGCCCTATGATTTATTCTTTGTCTAACCTTGAGCAAGTTATGTAACATCTCAGTGCTTGGTTTCCACATCTGAATAGTGGTGATAATACTCCCTGTCTCATGTAGTTGGTGTGAGGAATAAATTAGTCTACACAAAACTCATAGAATAGTTAAATCTAATTGTTATTATGATGATATTTAATTCCATTTGACTCCTAAGAGGTTCCTAAAAACAGAGAGCTACCTTCAATGTCTGTCTTGAAACAAGTTGCATCTACTAAGAGTTCTTAAAAGATGTGGATCCAGCCCTGGCCAGGTGGCTCAGTTGGTTGGAGTGTCATCACACACACCAAATAGGTGGTGGTTCGATTCCCAGACAGGGCACATACCTAAGTTGTGGATTCGATCCCTGGTTGGGACACATATGGGAGGCAACTGATTGATGTTTCTCTCTCTCTCTTTCTCTCTCTCTTTCTTTCTCTCTCAAAAAAAATCAATAAAAACATGTCCTCAGGTGAGAATTAGAAAAAAATAAAAGAGATGTGGATTCAAAAACTCTCCCAAAGTGAAAGAAAGGCAAGGGAGGACCCAGGTGTCCCTGAGAGAGGAGAGTCCTGAGAGAGGAGACCTGGAGTAAAGATGAGTATCCACTAGGGAGTGAGAGAGCCGAGGAGGCCAGGAATAGCTGTGGTTTGAGGCCATATCTTGTGCCCGACCAGGGGGAGAACCAAAAAAGTCACCTGCCTATCTGGGGAACAAGGGGGACTCTGTCATTGGGTACCACACACACACACACACACACACACACACACACACACACAAATAAAAATAAAAATATGGGAGGACCAGGAGGGAAGCCATATCCCTCTGACATCCTGGCCAAGGTGTGGTCTGGAATAAAGGACTGGGCAAACTGTCAGACCTATTAAAACTTATCCCCAGCTGTGCAAGACTGAGCCTTGTGACTCTGGGTTATAACTGGCATTGTTTATCCTTGTCTCTTATTCCTTCCTTTCACTCAACAGCTATTTACTGAGCAAAAAAATTATACATCAAACTGAGTTGGGCTCCTAACACTCACCCCATTTTACAGATGAAGAAACTGACCTGCAGAGAGATTAGATAAGTTGCCCTATCACACAGGAAGATTTGAAGGTGGATTCTTATTGCTTATGAGATGAAAAGAGAAAGCTTTGTTTTATCAAGTTGTATTCTCTAATGAATCATCTGGTCTTCAATGGGGTAGCAGAAACACTAGGAGTGAGATCAGGTTGATAAAAATTGTGTCATAGTTACTCAGGCAATTGATTGATGGAAAAGCATTAGGTAACACTCTTCATTATCAAGTGGAGCTCTTGCTGCTTCAAGGGGTTTGGCCTGAATCCTTTCTTTGTTCTTTTGTTTTGTTTTGTTGGTGGAGAACAAGAAAATATTTGATGATAATGTAACTGGGTTCCCCTGGAAAGTGGGGTGCCTCTGCTTCCGGCCCAGTAGAAAACCTGAAATGCACCAAACTTGCTGGGAAGGGGCAGGCTACAGCTGAGTTTGACCCAAACCCTAGTCCCAGGTGGAGGAAGCGATGCTACTTTCTGCAGGTCCTATGTCTGTTGTATTATTCATGGTACCTGCCCGATTGCACAAGATAGGGTTAGGAAGGTCAGCGCAGCATTAGTATGTCGAATTGGAAGATGGCATGGGCTGGAGATGGAACCTGTCACACCAGAGTGATTCTTATTGAGAAAGCTTGATTTGATATTAATATTAATTTGCTGTTTCTTCCCATCTTCAAGAAATTCGTCCTAGCCAGGTAGGAGAAAGCCTGAATATTAGCCCCATGCAGAGCAGTAGTGTATGTTGGGTTTAATGGTGGGGGTGGGGATTTGGGAGCAAGAGGAGGGAGGATCAGATTGTCTACAGTCTTTAGTGTGAAGCTCTACCATGAATATTTGGGAAGATACAAATAGAGCTTTTAGTGGGAATTAAACAGGCTCCACATTTCTGCCCAAATGTAGAGCTCCTAAGGGTGTCTACTGAAAAAGCATAAGGGCCAACTCCCAGGGAGGGAAATGCCAGCAGAGTTATCATCCCCACTTTCCAGCCTCACTCCAAGTTTCAACCAATGGCCCTCAACCTAAGTGCACATTAGAAGTATGTGGGAAGCTTTGCGGGTACTGGGCATGCTTGGGCCCTAGCCCACAACCTCTGAGTCAGAATCTCCGAGGTTGGGCCTGGGCACAGGTGTGTTCAAATGCTTCCCGAATGATTCTAACCTGTATCCAGGAATGCAAGCCCCTAAGATATACCATCTTTAAAATCTCTTCAGATAAAGCATAGGCGATGAAACCTCAAGGACCAGTATCCCTTTTACACCTTGGCCTCCAACCTGCCAATGATGGGCTCTTCTGAGCAGGCATGAAGGGCTGACTCCCAGCCTCAAGCCTGGTTCTGGTGGCTTCTCTGCTTTACACACCACTGAGTCTTCACCCTGAACATGCATCGAATCACCTTGAGAGTTTGTTTAAAACACCGAGTCCCACCCAATAGTTTCTAAATTCAGTGGGTCCAGGGTGTGGCCTGAGAATCTGCATTTCTAGCCAGTTCCTAGGTCAGTGGTCGGCAAACTCATTAGTCAGAGCCAAATATCAACAGTACAACGATTGAAATTTCTTTTGAGAGCCAAATTTTTTAAACTTAAGCTGTATAGGTAGGTACATTGTTATTAACTTAATTAGGGTACTCCTAAGCTGGCCTTTGCTAAAAACGTCCCCAATCTGATTGAGGTTTTTTAAACTTAAACTATATAGGTAGGTACATTGTTATTAACTTAGGGTACTGCTAAGCTGGCCTTTGCTAAAAATGTCCTCAGTCTGATTGAGGTATGTCTGCTGAGGTTGACCCTTTCCAACTCTCCCACCCACACTCGTCTTGTATAGTTGTTTCAGATAGAGGAGTGTGGATGGGAGAGTTGGAAGGGGTAGGCCTCAGCGAAGGTACCTGAAAACGATGTACCTCCCCCGCGCTGCGTATCCCGCGGCCCGCCTGCGGCCCACACCTGCGCCGTGTCTCCCATCGCCCGACGGACCAACATCCCCCACTTCTTCTAATACCACTTCTTCAAAATAGACTCGCTCGGAGAAAGGTGTGTTGAGATGGTTTGGACATAGAGAGAGGATGAAGGAAAGGAGACAGAGAAACAAGTATACAAGACGAGTGTGGATGGGAGAGTTGGAAGGGGTCGACGCAGCGAAGTACCTCCATCAGATTGAGGACGTTTTTAGCAAAGGCCAGCTGAGGAGGACCCTCATTAAGTGAATAACAATGTAACGACCTGCCGGGGTCCAACCCCAGCAGGTCCAGGGGTTCCCAAAGGTGTAGACAGAGTCGGCGAAGAAGGAATGACACGGAGACAGCGTTCAGTTGATCAGCAGCCTAGCCAGGATCCCCAGCCAAGTTCTGGTCTGGATCTCCAGAGAGAAGTTCTGCCGTTTATTGTCTTGTTACATCCGTATTTATACCAGTTGATTTTAATCCTGTGTTCTGCTCTGCAACACATTTTACCTGTTGAGAGGAAAATGCTAGCCGAGGAAGAGTCTGTGATCTGCGGAGGAAGGAGGTATAATTAATGGATCGTGGATAGAAAGATTTTGTAAATTACAAAATACTGCCAATAAAACCTGATTACAAATAAAACCTGGCCTCTACTTCACTCCTTACATTAACCTGAATTCCAGATGAAGCAAAGATTTAAACATTAAAAAATAAAACCATAAAAGCACTAGAAGGAAATTGTTATGAGTGTATAGAATGACTATTCTGTGATTTGCATTTTTCTTTTTTTCAATTAATAGTGTTTTGGATTGCTTTCCATCACAGCACTTACAGACTAACCGTGTTCTTCTTAATAGCTACATGTGGTTCAGCCTACACTTGTACTACATTCTACTTAACTAGTCCCCTACTGATAGGTTTAGGTTCCTGCATGGTTGTTGTTTTTTTTAATTAAATATTTATTGTTCAGATTATTACAGTTGTTCTCCCCACCCCCACCCCCCTTTAGCTTCCCTCCACCCGGTTCCCACCCCCCCCTCTGCCCTTACTCCCCCACCCCCACTGTCCTCATCCATAGGTGCACGATTTTTGTCCAGTCTCTTCCCGAACCCCCCGAACCTGTTTCCCCCTGAGAATTGTCAGTCCACTCCTTTTATATGCCCCTGACTCACCAGTTTATTCTGTTCGTCAGATTATTTATTCGCTTGATTTTTAGACTCACTTGTTGATAGATGTGTATTTGTTATTCATAATTTTTATCTTTACTTTTTTCTTCTTCTTCCTCTTCTTAAAGAATACGCTTCAGCATTTCATATAATACTGGTTTGGTGGTGATGAACTTCTTTAGCTTTTCCTTATCTGTGAAGCTCTTTATCTGACCTTGAATTCTGAATGATAGCTTTGCTGGGTAAAGTAATCTTGGTTGTAGGTTCTTGCTATTCATTACTTTGAATATTTCTTGCCACTCCCTTCTGGCCTGCCTTGTTTTTTTTTTT
>NW_006287951.1:4678115-4699748 GCF_000327345.1 Myotis davidii | reverse complement strand
AGGGTCCGGGTAATCGCTGCAAGCACATCTAAGAGAAAGCCACTCTCGAGTTCCGTCCGATGCCAAACAGTCCAGTTTCTCCCCGTATGAGTCTGGGTCCCCAGAGACTCACCCGGAACTGGAGTTTAGAGCAGTCGGGAGCTTGAGAGTCCCTCCTGATTGAAAAAGACAACCATGTCCTCAGTTGCCAGCCCTTTCCAAGTGCACCTCCGTACCTCCTTGCACTTTACTTCTGCACCTCCTCTGAGTCTCAGTGTGCTTTTCTCTTTCCTTCTAGTTGTAGAATTTCCACTCAGCAAGCCTTCCTGTGGTTCTGGATGGTGTCCTTTTTAGTTGTATTTTTGAAGTGGTTGTGTGAGGCAGCAATTACCGGTGTTTACCTATGCCGCCATCTTGGTTTCTCTCTCCTGCAAGGTTTTTTATTTATTTATTCTTCTATTGTAAATAAGCTTGCAGTGAACATCCTTATACATATGGGTCTCTTTCCTTTTCTTTTCTTTTGTTTTTCACTTTTTTTTGAGTACAGTTAGAGGGTGAATTCCTAGAAATGTAATTGTTAGTTCAAAGTGAATGTTTGTTTTTAATTTTTAATAGCTATTGCTACCTTTAGAGGCTTTACAATGTGGATAGTCAACTTTACTAATCTTTCCCACTATGGTTTATGGGTTTTGTGCCAAGCTTAGGAAGGTTTTCCCTTTACAAAAAATTTCCTTCTAGTGCTTTTATGGTTTTACCTTTTTAATGTTTAAATCTTTGCTCCATCTGGAATTCAAGTTAATGTAAGGGGTGAAATAGAGACCATGTTTTATTTTTTCCCAAATGGCTAGCCAGTTGTCCCAACACTGTTTATTGAATAATCCATCTTTTTTCTTGCTGATTTGAAATGCTACTTTTATCGTGTACAAAACTCCCACATGTATTTGGTCTATTTTTTCCACAATTCTGTGCTCTGTTCCATTAAATCTTTCATCTAATTCTAAGAAATTTTCAATTACTGTAGCTTGATTATATATTTTAATATGTAGTTGGGTTAGTCCCCCTCATTACTCTTCCTTTTCAGAGATTTTTCTGTTTATTCTTACTTATTGAATTTTATAGTTACACTTAAATATAATTTTGTTGAATAAAAAGTGCTGCAGGTATTTTGATTGGGATAATACAGAATGTAGAAATCCACTTAGGAAGAATTAACTTCATTCATTAATCTTCCCATTCAACAGGAAGGCATTTCTTTCTATTTATCAAAATATTTTTGTTTGTTTTTTCTTCAGAAGTGAGTAGAAATTTTTCCTCATTTTAGCCTCTCGCATTTATTTTCAAGTTTATTCATTTTGGAGGATGGGAGTGGAAGGATGATTTCAGTTGGAACATTGAATGGAATATTTTCATTCATTTTAATATATCTTCTAACTGGTTTTTTGACTACAGGAAAACTACTCTTTATATTAGCCTTGCAGCCATTTATCTTACTAAATTCTCCCACTGTTTATTTTAGTTTTCAGTTAATTCTCTTGGATTCTTCACATATACAATCATAGAGCCTAAATATAGTGATACTGTATTCCAATGGGAAGTCAGCTTATGCTTTGACATTACACATAATTATTGCTTTTGAAGTATGTGTTTATTATTATACACATATATCAGCATACATCTATATATACACATTTGCATATATACACACAAACATATCTGCACATTAATCAAATTAAAGTTTCTATTTATACTTTACTAAGAATTTTTATTGTAATTCACATAGAATTTTACCAAATGCCTTCTTTATATCTATAGAGATGCTCAATCAGTTTTCCTCTTTTGACCTATTAGTATAATGAATTATATGAAAGACTTTCTAGTATTTAACTCTCCTTGCATTCCTGAATGACTTCTACAGTTTAATGGGTTGTTCGTTTGAAGAATTACTATGTTGTATTTGCTAGTATTTTATTTAGAACTTGTGTCTCACCATTTATAGAATGATTAGCCTGTATTTCCTCTTTATGCTGTCTTAGGCAGGTTCTGATAGATATATTTTTTAGATCTTTTATTAAAAGAGTTTGGAAGCATAGCTAGTCTTGAAATAAAAGTACATGCCATGGGTGAAGAAAGGGATGTAAAACAAACAAACAAAAAAAGAAAGGGTTGTATGTTCAGGTTTAGAGAGAAATATGTTTAGAGAACAGGAGCCATATAATAGCTTGGTGTGTGTGTGTGTGTGTGTGTGTAACTTAAAAGGGGCAGGACTGCCATATGTGGGCCAATATCAGGGGCCAAAATAAAAAATTCAATAGATGTTGGAAAACAAAATGGAGAAAGTTTCTTGGAAAGGAGAGGAGAAAGACAGTGAAATTGAAAATGAAAAATATAGAGGATCTAATCCAGGAGGCCCACCATTTGATCCACAGTTTTTCTGAAAGGGAACCCAGAGAGAATAGAGGGGATAAAGTTATTTTGAAAATACAAGAAAATGTTCCAGAGCTGAAGGATGGAAGTAGAGACACTTACCTAAAATGCCATTTCGTAGCCCAAATAGTGAATTAAAAAATGGCTTATATCAATGTCTACTATGAAATTTCAGAGCCCCAGGAATAAAAGTAATCGTAAAAGCGTCTAGAAGGGAAAGAAAAGGAACATTACAAATGAATGAGGATTAAAATGGCATCCAACCTCCCAGTAATGGTATCTACACTAGAAGACAGTGGTGCAGTGCCTTCACAATGAAGAAGAAAAATAATTTTCAACCAATGAATTTTACATTCACCCAAACTATTAATAAAATATGAGGAGAAAACAAAACCAGCTTTATACATGCAAATATGCAGGCAACTTCTTGTCTTAGGACGTGCTTGAGAAGAACTGGGCATGAAACAAGAGGGAAGAAGTTCCCAAATGCAGAAAGCACTGGAGTCAACCCAGTGGAGCAGTGGAGGAGAGACCAGGAGAGCACCATGCAGCAGGATCAGACAGTAGCCGGTGCAAACGAAAGGGAAGGCCCTGGGGAGGGTGCCTTCAAGAAAAAGGCGACTCAATACAATGTCCAACATGCTGAAGCATTTGGAAATCATTAGGGTATGTTAATGCCTGAAAGACAGCAGGAAATTAGTAAGGCAATTAGAGACACCAGATAAAACACACTATAAAGAGATGAAATGTAGTCACAGTATACTCCTTTACTTTGTAGAGGGTATATATACTGTGTCATAATGGTGTAAACTACTGATTATAGATTTAACAAAAATAGTGCAATAACTACATTAGGAGGATATAGACATGCGAGGAAGGGACAGCCCAAGAGTTAAACATCCATTAATCTTAACACCATAATCAATAGATAATGTCAACAGTGAACAAATCAAGATATAGTAGTAGAATCACATTAGCTGGAACTGTAGAAGTGCCAGAAGAAGGAACAGTTAAAAATGCTCATATCTGGGGAGCAGCAGTGGGGATGAGAAGGGCTAA
The DNA here is from genome assembly GCF_000327345.1 of Myotis davidii. Classification (NCBI taxonomy): domain Eukaryota; kingdom Metazoa; phylum Chordata; class Mammalia; order Chiroptera; family Vespertilionidae; genus Myotis; species Myotis davidii. Next base: position 4,696,286 of record NW_006287951.1, on the reverse strand, counting down.
GATACAGGATCATTGTTTTCCCTTTTTAAAAAATGCAATTTTAAAAATCATGTGCATGGATTACATGGGTAAAAATAAAGAAAATAATCAAAATGAACTCAAGCTGGGGTAACAGAAAAACAATGTCAATACCACGTAGAAGCCAATTTGTTTGTGATTAGGACAGTTATGCTACACAAATATAGACAATAGAAAAACATTTTAATTCTTATTGCAAATGAAAAATGGCTTTCTTAGAAAAGAGGACCAAACTGCACCAGGCAGAAATGAGCTTCTATCCATTTCCAGAAGAAAATTTACATCCTATTCTCATTATGAGAAAACATATAGGGTGTCTCTATGAACCTACAACCCGAGTTGTTAAAGTTTACCAGTTTTAAAACTTTACAAAGACCATGAAGAGCTTTGAGAATGCTCTAAATTCCAACCTGGGTGGAGGCATGAAGTCCACACAAATTCTGGCTTCCTTCAACTTCAAGTGACTCAGCATGTAAATCCTTAGGAGTCAAGATGAATCCTAGAAGTGAAATACTTTCACCTTTGCAGAGAAAGCCGTTGAGCAGCATGTAGGTCAGTAAGAAAGGAATTTTAAATTATACCCAGCATGTGCATACACCCAGTATGGCCCTAGAAGTGTCTGAGAAGTTGCAAAGGCTAAGGTAGGCAGAAATAGATGCTCTTGTCAGGGTAAACCCTTCTTTGTTCCAAAACACCACGGACATCACAAAGTGTATCAGTTAGCTTGGGCTACCATAACAAATTACCAGAGACTGTGTTGCTTAAACAACAGGAATTTATTTTCTTACAGTTCTGGAGGCTAGAAGCCCAAGATCAAGGTGCTGGTAGGTTTGGTTTCTCCTGAGGCCTCTCTCCTTGTCTTACAGATGACCGTCTTCTCTGTGTCCTTTTCTCAGCCAGTCCTAAGCAATTAGAGCCCTACCTTTTGCCTCACTTAACCTTAATTACCTCTTTAAAGTTCCTATCTCCAATTGCAGTCACATTGGAGATTAAGGTTTTATTGTATGAATTGTGGGGTGAAGGGTGGTGGCATAATTCAATTCATCACACAAGGGATGGGCAAAGAGCTATTCCAGAGTATGTTCTGTTTAACTCTGGGAACCAAATGACCAAATGGCCTTGCTTCTAAAATTTATATATGTTAGAGATTTCTACTGAACAACACACATCAGTCAAACTTGGAACCATCCATTAAGTTGTGCACTGGAAGCTACAGCTCTTGTCGGCCAGCTGTCGGTGTCCATCAACAACAGGCTGCCACAGAGAAGAGCTCTCCAGAGAGGGACACTGCATGATGGACACATGAGACAGCTTTTCCAGAAAAGCACATCCAATTTGTCAGGTTTCAATGATTTGAATGAGTCAACATACTAAAGCATAGGACACTGACTTGAGCAGAGTTTTCTGTTTCTGTTTTCCAAAGGACTTTCCAAGTTGGGTCACAGTTCTGAAGGTGGAGGCAGAATCTCCAGTTCTTTGGTAAAGGTTCCTGTGGAGACACATGAATCTTGGACAGGAACACCTGGACACATACTTGGGGACCAGAAGTTGTGCAGGAAAGGAAAAATATTCATATTTACTATATGTCTTAGCTGTGACAGTGTTTAAATGGTTATAATAATGTCAACATGGAATATTAATGTAACCAAAACTAAGATTATCTCTACTGGGAGATTCATGGATGAGAAGAGTGCACATATACAATTGACCAAGAAGTAGGAATTCCTCTCTTTGTGAGAGGGAAGTCAACAAATAATGCCTAAAACAGAAAAATCATGAGTTAGCAATGCAAATAGACTATTTAGAAACATAGAGGCAAGTCCTAAGATAATGAGCTAAAACAAGAAAAAGCAATGGCCTGGGGGAAGGAAGAAGAAAGAGATGAAAAAGTACAAAAAAAGAAAAAGAAAGAGATGAATAAGGGGCCTGCTGTTTTGTTTTATGCTTTAAATAACAAACCTTATCGAAGTAGATGACACTTTAAACTTTGGGCATGTATACATTTGATTAAAAAGTAAGCAGATAAGGTTATAAAGGGAAAATGAAAGAGAAATAAATGATGTTGACCCAATTTCATTTGTCCTGAGATGACTATATAGCAAAGGCAGCAGCTATTAAGAAGTACAGATTGGTAGTTCCAAAACAGTCCTGAGGGTGTAAAGTACAGGATAGGAAACATAGTCAATAATATTGTAATAACTATGTATGGTGCCAGGTGGATACTGGAAATATTAGGGAGAATACTTTGTGAAGTACAGGGGTGGCCAAAAGTAGGTTTACAGTTGTACAAGTAAATAATACAATAATTAATAAAAAATAATACAAGAATAAACTCTGTTTTATGTATTTATGACTGTAAACCTACTTTTGTCCACCTCTGTATATGATTGTCTAACAACTATGCTGTACACCTAAAACGAAAGCAAAAAATATTGATTGGAAACTGTAATTGAAAATATTTTTAAAAAAATGTTTTTAAAAAAATGAAAAGAAAAGGCAGCAGCAGAAGTAATAGCGGTAGCAATAATACCAGGGCAGCATTGGTCAGCATTGTTGAGAAATTTCATTCATTCAATGAGCACTTATAGAGCACCACCCATGTGCCAGGCCATAATAATCATAGTAGTCAAGGTTCCTGCTCTCATAGATTTTATTCTAGTGGGGTTGATAGAAAAAAACACATAAACAATCAAATACCGAAGATTTTTAAAATAAAGTTGAGTGCATTGAGGAAAATAAAGGATAATGGGGTAGAGAGTAACTGGGGGAAAGGAATGATTGGTTAGACTGTATTCAAGGAAGGCCTCTTTAAAGAAGTGAGGTTTGAACTCAAACCTGAGCAATGAAGAGGCCGCTATGGGAAAGGCAAAAGTAATAGGACATGCAAAGGTCCTGAGGTAGGAATAAACTTGGTGTGTCTGAGGGATAGTCAGGAGGCCAGTGTGATTAGATTGCAGTGAGCAAGAGAGGGGGAGCATGTGAAAAGGTATATGCAGTAAGATAGACATAAGAGGTAAATTTTACTCTGTGTTTGATGGGAAGTCGGAGTTTTCAGCAGAGTAGCCATAGGTTCTGATTTACACGTTAAAAAATCAGTCTGGTTGTGGGGTGCAGGCTGGATTGGGGCACAGGATGAAAAGGGAGGCAAAAGTGGAACCAAAAGTTTAGTTGGAGACTCTTGCAGAATTTGGGACAGGGTCAAGGCTGTGCAGATAGAAAGCAGTGGACAGATCCAGGTTGGAGTCTTACTTTAAGTGGAGCTCTAAAGGGCAACTAGGAGGTTGATGGGGGAACCTCAGAGAGGGAGAGACAGAGGAAGAAATTCTGCTCTTGCAGCAGGCCTCCTCAAATTCCCAGGCTCCCTTTGACATATGTGAACAGGGAGCTCTGGTCAGGAGCGCCTGAGGGACCTGAGTGATTATGCAGGGAATAAAGACTTGCCAAATTGCTTTAAACTCAGCCCATCTCCATCCTGGCTTTTACCACACTTGACGCGAATGTGTAACTGAGCTTGTAAATAACTGTGCTTGGAGGCAGAGCTGGGAATTACGCCCCTCTAGACAGCTATTCAGAGGCTGAGAGAATAGGGCCCACTCGCTGTAATGCTATGCATTAAAAAGCACTTATGCTGCTAAAACCAGCATTAGAATTGCACATAAACATTGCTGTCATGCTCTCAATGGGACTCTGGAGTCCAAGTGGGACTCTCAGAGTCTGCGGAGAGGAGAAAAGCCATCTCAGGCAGTGCAATGATCTCTCCCCTACAGCCCACTAACAACACTACCTCTCTGTGTGAAGAATCCTCTCCATAAATGGGAAGAAAAATGAGCTTATTTCTAAGCCAAGATTAAACTGGTCCACACTGCATGGAGATGATGGGTCTCTGAGAGAAGAGAAATGAAACCAAGCCAAAAGTAGATTCATTCCCAAGTGGCAGGCAGGGATGTTCCAGGTGTTCTGGGAGTTACATGAAGTTTAGTGATCAACACTTGGCAAGTTGTCAATGAATGAATGAATGAATGAATGAACAGACGGATGGGTGGGTGGATGGATGGATGGATGGATGGATGGATGAATAGGTGAACAGACAAATGTGAGATCCATACACTTCCAAAGGTCTAGTCTCAATAGCCTTTTGTATTCAGTTTCTGTTTAAGAATCAATGAATCTCTTGGGCCAAGTCTCTACAAAAGGCCTTAGGGGTCAAGTGTAGGCAGTTGGTATCCACCGTGAATTTGTACTGCATACAGAGTACACCCATCCTGCTTCAGTCATTCATTCCTTAATGTGATCTGAAGTCTAGAATTATCCATGACCAAACAGAAGGAAGTAAGTCAAGATCAAGCAGTCATCTGGAGTGTCTCTACTGGAAGCCAGTCCACCCTAAAGAGATAATTGCTGGGATTAGCTGGCTGTTCAGATAATTGTCAACTCTCAAGTTTACTTGGTTTCCAAAGAAGTGAAAAGAGGTATTTCTGAAACCTCAAGTGTCCAGCTGGGAGGATTAAGACCTAGTACTAAAAACGCTACCCTGGTGTGAGACCAGCCTTTGTGCACTTTGCCTTATTTCTCATTTATAAGAAGGAGTCAAGTTACTACCAATCTTAAAAGGATGCTACAAGGATAAATCAATCAATATGTAAGAATACTCTACTTCAGGTCCAAAGCATGTGAAACTCATGGAAGAGGACAAAATTAAATTGTCAAAAACAAACAAAATTCTTTTAACCCTTAAAACAGCTGCACTAAGGTCTTGTCACTAAAAAGTCCTTCACTGAGTTTTACTTGCCTTTAGTGTCAAGATGATTCTTACTTAACATATAGTTATCAGTAACTTATACATGTCTCTATAACAAAACATACATTAAAAATGTGTGGACCGCCGAAACCGGTTTGGCTCAGTGGATAGAGCATCGGCCTGTGGACTGAGAGGTCCTAGGTTCGATTCCGGTCAAGGGCATGTACCTTGGTTGCGGGCATATCCCCAGTGGGAGATGTGCAGGAGGCAGCTGGTCGAGGTTTCACTCTCATCGATGTTTCTAGCTATCCCTTTCCCTTCCTCTCTGTGAAAAACCAATATCCGGTCAAGGGCATGTACCTTGGTTGCAGGCACATCCCGAGTGGGGGATGTGCAGGAGGCAGCTGATTGATGTTTTTCTCTCATCGATGTTTCTAACTCTCTATCTCTCTCCCTTCCTCTCTGTAAAAAATCAATGAAATATATTTAAAAAAAAAAATGTGTGGACCTTTAAGAAAAAGGCCTAATGTTAGCTAGAAAAGAGAGGGCAATCTCAATATAAAAATCAGACATTAACTTACCCAAACTCATGTAATATTTGTGTATCTAAAAGAGATACAGAAGAAAAAGAACGAAAAGAAAAGGAGATAGCAAAGCATATCACTCCTTGATAATAGCCAGCAAGACCATGGTTAAGTTAGGTGTCTGGACCTCCCAGACAAAAAGCATGTCAAGCTTTTCAGAAATTTAGCCATAAAAATGCCTAAAATCAAAAAAGTTCTAGGCATTTCTGGAAATGTTTTCTGTCTTGATCTTGATGTTAGTTACATGAGTATATACTTATACAAAAATTATTGAGCCATTAATTTAAGATTTGTGCACTTAATATGTTATACCTCAGTTTAAAAACATCTGACAATGAGGGATTTAATTCTAGAAAGATTAATTTACATGGAACAGATAAATGAAGGATCATTTTGCTTTTCATACATGTTAATTGTAAAAGTAGCCACCAATGATGGCACATTTAGCAAGTATCATACCCTATGCTAATTGCTTCATAATTATATTATTTAATCTTCACAAGTTCTATGCCTTCCATAATAACTGAGGTTCAGAGAAGCTAACAGTAAAATGTAGAACAACAGAAAATGGTATCTGTGATACTGGCCCAGCTGTCTTCTGAATCATTGTGTTCCCAGTATAGACTGGTGTCTGGAATATGGTAGGTACTTAACAAATATTTGTGAAATAAAAAATACTTTGTTCAGTGTCACATAACTAATATTGGAAGACTTAATAGCCCAAGTTCTTAACCATTCCATGGTATCCTTATTTAGTAAAACACGTGAGTCTATACATTAGTCTAAACAACTGTAAACCAATTGATGTATACCATACAGAAAGCATTAAAACATAGCTCTAAGTTTAAAGAATAATAAAAGAAACACCCATGTGCCCACCACAGTTAAGAAATAGAACATCATCAGTTCCTTAGGAGCCCTGCTGGTGCCCTCTTTTGACTGCATCTCTCTCCCCTAGAGGTAACCATAGCTGATTTTTTAAAAATCAATTCTTTGGCTTCCTAGATTGTTTTAACACATGTTGATATTCTTTTTTTGAGAACCTTTTATTTATATTCACAGAGATATTTTTTCTATATATATATAATATATATGTTGATTTCAGAGAGGAAGGGAGAGGGAGAGAGATAGAAACATCAATGATGAGAGAGAATCATTGGTTGGCTGCCTCCCACACACCCCTACTGGGGATTGAGCCCCCAACCCAGACATATGCCCTTGACCATTATTGAACCCGGGACCCTTTAGTCAGCAGGCCAATGCTCTATCCACTGAGCTAAACCAGCTACTACTGTACTTTTCTTATTAAAAATATAGCTAATGAACTTATAGATGCATAGGCTATGGACACAGACAATAGTGTGGTGACAGCCTGGGCTGAGGTGGGAGCTGGGAGGAGGGGACTAAGAGGGAAATGGGGGGCATCTGTAATACTGTCAATAATAAAAAATAAATTTAAAAATATACATTCTGCAACGTAACAACAAACCCCACTGTGTGCGTGAAATGACGTTTTGAATTTGCCATATTTTCTAGTAGAATGAGCCACATACTCTATTTTCATATTATTACCTCAAAGTTCGCCAGAGGTAACAAATTAGGGATTTCTCAGGTCTTCACTGGGCCCATACATCGTCATGTACATGTGTGTGGCTTTCTAGTTTAGGAATATTTCAGAGCTTTGAAAAACTCTGTGTGGTCAATTCATTCTTCAATTTCACCTTTTAAGTTTTTTGGTCAGTCTCTTATTAGTTTCAAGAAGCTACAATGTTAAACAATTTCTATTGATTGTTTTGACTAATAGCCCAGGGAAAAAGGTTGTTCACAGTGAGTGAGTTTGAGCCAGATCAAATAAAGATGCACCCTGAGAGGGGACTTCCTGAGAGCTTCCAGATAGGTTAAATAATGACAGTTCTCTGTGTCTTTAAGGTACTATTAGTTCCCATCCCAGGGGAAGTGGGATTTTAAGAAAAATATAAATACCTTCTATTCAGCATAATAAATGACACCCCCAAGAAAATGTGAGAGAGTTTTCTTAGGTATTTAGAGACCAAGGTAAGTAACATTCTTGTTGGTATCTTTAAGCCACAGAGTACTTTGGCCTGTTTTTTGAACTATAAATGGCAGATGACCTTTTCACTGTTCTCACTACATTGGTCTTTAACCTTAATGAGTCATCCAGTTCATTAGTTTCTACATTTTTCTAATCCATCATGTGTTTTTTTAAAAAATTTAAATTCAGTAATTTAAATCTTAGTAATTCTGTTTCCAAAATTACAATCATTTTATTTTTTATTAAGTAGGATGCTTGTAAATGTTAAATAAGCAACTTGAGGGCGTGGCTGATTTGTAGCCTTTGCTGATTTCCCTGGTGTAAATTTTCCCACTGTGGCTGGCTGGTTGCAAGGAAGAGATAAACAGAATTGGCTCTTGCAAACTGGTACAAGCCACCTCCAACACATTCCTCACTACAATACAAAACCTCAACCCTGGACAAGGCCAAACTAAAGATTTTTTCCCTAGTTGTACCTGAATATCCTCATGCCCTATTATACCAGTACAACCAATTGTGCGAAACCTAACCAGAAATCATAGGGCAAAGGCATCATTTGTATAACTGATGAAGGCCGGCATCTTCAGGCACAGAACGGGGTTGTGTTAGTTTCCTATTCCTCCTGTAACAAACTATCACAAACTTGGTGCTTAGCCAACAGAAATGTATTCTTCTATAGTTCTTGAAGTCAGAAGTCCAAAATGAGTCTTGCAAAACTAAAATTAAGGAGTCAGCAGAGCTGCAGTCCCTCCAAAGGCTCAAGGGAACAATCAGTCCTTTGCTTTTCCAGAGTCTAGAGCTGCATTCCTTGCATTCCTTGGCTCATAGTCTCTTCCTTCTTCTTAAAGCCAATGATGTATATGTCTCTCCCTGACTCTGCTTCCCTCGGCATTTTTTCTCCATGACCTTCTCCTCTTCTGTGTCAGACTCCTCTGTCTACCTCTTATTAGCACATTCTGGTTGCATTTAGGGCACACTGAAATAATCCAGGACAATTGGTCCATCTCAAAATCCTTAACTTCATCACTTCTGCAAAGTTCCTTTTGCCATTCACCGATCCCAAAGCTTATGACATGGATATCTTTGGGGGCCAATATTTAGCCTCCCACAAGAGTGGAGGAGGCAGATAGTGGATCTGGGAGAGCAAATGGACGGAAGGTATCCAGGACAATGGACCCATTTGCTCCACAGCATTCATTCTTATCCTTCCTTCAGGTGAAAAGTTTGTGTTTCTGACACAGGAAACACCCAAAGTTCCTTGAGGTACCATATTATTGGGGGGTGATGTCAATTTGATCACATTCTCTTCTGAAACCTAATATATTAGTCACTACTAATATTCTTCATATATGGTGACTTGGGGGGAATGGGAGAGGAGAAACAATGAATGTAGAGCATAGTTTTTATAGTCTCTATTTCTATAGCTGGTCCTGAGGTCTATGTTGGTAATCACAGATACCAAGGAATCTAGGGTTCTTGCTGATTCTAGGTCCGCTTAGCAAGGGTCTAGTTAGCATAATGTCATTGATGTAATGAAGCGGGATGATGTTCTGTGGGCTCTCAGGATGACTGCAATCTCTCCACTACTCTGCTGCTGCACCAGGATAGCATGGGGGGTGGCTATTCTAGGAGGCTTGGCCATGTCCCTTGGTCTCACCTTGGCAAGAGGCAAAACTCTTCTCTAACCTTCTCTCTCCAAACGAAAGAAGGGTCTATCAGACTCAGCCCATGGGGTGAGGGGGCATGAAGGCAAGGAAGACAGCTCAGAGGGTTTTTCATCACAGCCATAGGGGGTCGGATAAACTGGTTCTACAAGTATGCGTCTGAGTCTTCTATCTTAGACCCGTAATTTGCTGTCATTGTCTATCTAATTTCATAGCGACCTCTTGTCCCAAAGGAGTGTATGATTCTCGGTTAACTGGGTTGACTGGGATAATGGAAAGTCCCTCAGGGTAAGAAGGGAACTTTATTGAGTGGCGAGCAGGCGGGAGTGGCAAGGAGCACATCAATGAACTCTTTGAAATATTATCCACACCATCTTTCTCATTTGCACTTCACCCTCCGGCAGTGACTCTCTTTTCCCTTCCCCATGCTCAGCCAAACTTGTGAAATCTCTTCATTCCTTCACCTGCCATTCATTCTTCCACCCACTGTATGCTGACGTTCAGAACATCCCTCCACCCAACAGCTCCCTCTAAGTTAACCAGGACCTCTATGTCTTCCAGTGGGCCATTTCAGTCCTCGTACTTGCCCTCTCAGCAACACTCCTTCACTGCTTACTTGCATTGGGCTGTTTCTGCTTGCCACTCCGATGTTCTTCATCCTTTCCACCCTGCTCCAGGGCACTGCTTCGAAGGAGTACATCCACAGCATTCCATACCTTCTGGCTAACAGTTAAGTTTGACCAATGAAAGTCCAGGTGGGAAATCAGAAGGAGGGAGGGAGGAAAGGTCAGGGTGTTTATTCTCCTGGCTTTTCCCCCACCGGGCTGCAGTTTGGTCATTGTTGGGCAGCCCACTCTGACAGCTCTTCTCCACTCAGATAACCCTTCCCTCCCCAGGCCCCTCCTGACCTAGAGGTGATAATGCTCACCTGCTGCTGGCCCTGGGGTGCTTCAACATCCCTTGTTAGTTTTCCTTAACATTGCTCACCCCTTGGCAAATAATCTCTTTATTAAACTGTGTCATCACCTCTTTTATATGTGCTAATATAGATCTATTTCCTCTTTCTGGAAACACACTTTTCACCTGGCTTCCATGATACTTCACTCTCCTACTTTTATCCAATCTTTCTTGTCATACCTGTGTCTCCTTGGCAGGTTTCATCTATTTCACCAAACCATAAATTTTGGAATTCCTAAGTCCTCAGTCCTCTTCTCTTCCTTCTATGTTCCATCTCAAGACACTTTTTAAACGAAACATATTTTGAGGCTTTCCTGAATATTATAAAAATGTCTTACTGAAATTCAGCCGATCAGGAGCTGAATAAAAATAAAGAGCTAAAAAATAGAGAAGTTGTGTTAAACTGATGTTGGACATTGAATCCATTTAACATAAACTTAAACTAGACAACTGTGGGAACTACGATGATACACCTTGATTAAATGAAAATAAGGAAGGATAGATTTGGAAGATGGCAGAAGTGATAGGAGGAAAAACAAGGAGGCTAATTTCCTAAACCTTTAGACCAATGAATCAGTCACTGCTGCCTAGAATTTAAGCATCTAGTTTATTTTAAAAGGTCATCATTCCAGCCTCTAAAAGTGCTTCATAATCTTTGCTGTCAATCTGAGTGCTATACTTTAGGAAATCTCTTAGAGTGAAGAAGCATTTATCTAAAGTTCAGGCATCTCTTCAGTTTCTTTTTCTTTTTAAATTCTTTTAAAATTAAACTTACTGGGGTAACATTGGTTAATAAAATTATATAGGCTTCAAGTATACAATTCTATGACCCATCACCTGTATCTTGTATAATGTGTTATTTCTTCAATTTCATTTTGGTTTCTCTTCTTGGGATGTAATTAAATTTCAATGTAATATTTTTTTCTTAAAATTAACATATAGAATAATTTTATCTTTATAGAAATATTTCTCATGCTCATTCTCTCTCCCATTCATATAGAAATGTGTGAAATAAAGTTTATCTGTATTAAAAATAGTTATTTTTGGGGTGGTGGAGTTTGGGGACATTTTCCTATATCATCACAATTCTGTTACCACAATTAACACAATTAACAGTGATACCTGTAATGCCAAGTCCCCAGCTGTCTCCAAAATGGTTTATTCAGGCCGGATTCCAATCAAGGGCCACCTATTGCACTTCACTAAATGTAGAACAACCTCCTCCCTTCGTTTCCCGTAACAGTAATTTATCGAGACTAGGCCAGCTGTCCTCTAGACATCTCACCTTATGGGCTTTTGGTCCCTTGTGATAAGTTTCACTTGTTCCCCTAGACCCGTGGTTGGCAAACTGCGGCTCGCGAGCCACATGCGGCTCTTTGGCCCCTTGAGTGTGGCTCTTCCTAAGCCTTAGGGCAGCGGTTCTCAACCTGTGGGTCGCGACCCCTTTGGGGGTCGAACGACTCTTTCACAGGGGTCGCCTAAGACCATCCTGCATATCAGAATGTGTCGGAGCTGCTGTTATAGTCCATCTTGCTTCATTATGGAAGACACATACTGGCTGTCCCATTATGACTGAGGCTAAGCCAGAGCAGTGAGCCCTCCTTGTGAAGTTACATTCCCCCCTTGTGATCTCGGGGGCGACATTTAGTATCAGACAGCCATCTCCTCTGGCCTTAGCATCCACCAATGACTCATGCCTGAATCCTTTCTCTTATTTAGGGATTGCAAAATACTGATTTTCTAATTCTGGAAGCCCATGTATTATTAGCTGGGGTTTTACTGTAAAGGAAAATGTTCTCTCATCATTGGGGGCTGGCTGGCTACCTTGGAATACAGTTCCCAGTAGAAAGGCAGGATAATGCCCAATTCTCTCCCATTAATTACAAACTTGACAAGTAAGGAGTTGTGGTAATAGCCTCCTCTGATGGTGACAAATCTTTTTTTTTTTTTCTTGTTGACTTATAAAGGACAACTTTTATGTCAACACAGTATATTCCATACTGGAAGATTGAAGAAGGCAATCAATCAGAAGTTTAGGCTAGCAGTGTTGCCAACTATCTTTGGTGCTCAGTTGTCCTGCCAAAATGCAGGTACGTTGAACCCATGGTGATTCCTCAATAGAGTAGATACAGGTTGAAAGAGCAAGAATAATTCTCCTCCTCTTCCTCCATCTTCTTCTTCTTCATTATCATAATGGAATGTTATCCGAACTAGGGTTCTATTTAATTAAAGTTTCTGATTCATTGAGGTGTATCAGCTAACCCTTGTCATTTTCACATTTGCCAGACATCATTCTATAACATACGAACCCACTCTATTATTTAGTATGTGTCATCGTGGGACAAAATTTGATCTTTGCTGATTCCGGAGCCTATAGTGCCACAGGGTGGTTATCACAAACATGTTAAAAAAAAGTACAGTTCAGTAGGGAAAATAAAGAAGGCTGGAAGAATACTAATTAGATTGAATTAGTATTAACCCCAAGAAATAACCTCTTTATAAAGACTCATTTTCACATATTTCTTCTAAAAGCAATTCTAGCTTGCAAATGCACTTTGTTGGGTTAGGGTTAATCTACTTTAACCAGGGAGTAGAGAGGGCTCCCTGAGTCGTGTTTCTTTTTTCTTAGGTTCCATGATGATTCCCTGGCAGTCCATTCTGTTTTCTGCCAGGCCCTGGGTTCAGGGGCCTCCCCATTTGGTGCTATTAGCTACTTTCTCCCCCAAACTTATCTCATCCTCTCCTGCCTTGTTACTGAATACACATCATTGCAATGAAGCAAAATTAAAATATCAGCATAGCATTTCTGTTCAGGTACTTAATTATGCAACGATTGTGTTCTTCCTTGTGAGATGTTTTGCCATTTTTATAAGCTTGTCGTGAGAGGAGCTGATTTGCATTTCAAAATAGAATTTTACTGGTGGAGAATCCACACGAAGAAGACAGAATCAGAGATTATTTTTCTGATAGTGACAGCTCTGTAACAATACACCTCAGTTGAACAAACAGCTCTCTTACGACTAATTTAGAGGCACACAGCTTTCTTTTCTCTAAGGGATAACAGGCATTTTAGTTAGCTGAACCATACAAGAAGGAGTTTCATCAAACAGAAAGTTTACATGCTTTTTAAAAAGAAAATAGTTTTATCTCAAGACAATTATTTTTATTACTAACATATTTTCTAAACTATTTCATTTCTGTGCTGATTCTATTTCCCCAAATACCTTTGGAGGTTTTTCAGCATCACTAAAGCCAGTGTGTTCTATACCAAACTCTAATACATCTATCAACTGGAAACATCTAATTCCACAAAGTTCAAAAGAATGTTAGTGAGTTTCTGTAGTAGAAGTATTTCTCATGTTTCAAAAGTTAAATCACTGAGCCTATTTTGTCTGGAGACCACATGTCCAGTAGAGTAATTTTTTACAAGGGTAAATCAAGTCACACAGCATGCCTGTTCACCCCGGGTGCAATGTTGCCACATTAATGTCTTATTGGAAAAAATTTTCTATTAAGTCTGATATATGCATCTTTTTTGTTGTTAATTCTCACCAGGGGATATTTTTTTCCATTGATTTTTAGAGAAAGTGGGAGGGAAGAAGAAAGAAGAAAGGGAGAGAGAGGGGGGAGGGAGGGAGGGGAAAAGAGAGAGAGAGAGAGAGAGAGAGAGAGAGAGAAAGAAAGAGAGGGAGGGAGAAATAAACATCAATATGAGAGAGACACATCTACTGGTTGCCTTCCACAAGCACTGGGGGATGGAGCCTGCAATCCAGGTACATGCCCTTGACCCCTTGACTGGGAATCAAACCTGGAACACTTTAGTGCGCAGGCCCATGCTCTAACCACTTAGCAACACCCACCAGGGCCGATATACCCATCTTTTAAAGTCCAGGAACTCTTACACAGTAAGTTCCCAAAGTTCAAGATCTCAACATGAATAATAGGCACTACAGATGATCAACCCCAACCCCTCTTGACAACTTCAGTCATCTGGGAGCCCCATCAGTGTAGAAGTGAAAGAGCACTAAGAAGACAGTTACTCCTTGGCCGGGTGGCTCAGTTGGTTGGGGCGTCCTTCAGTATACCAAAAGTTTCCATTTCTGGTCAAGGCACAGACCTAGGTTTCGGGTTTGATCCCATGGGGGCATGTAGAGGAAGCAACTGATTGATGTTTCTCTCTCACTTCCAAGTTTCTCTCTCTCTCTCACTGTTCCTTCCTCTGTAAAATCAATAAACATATCCTCAGGTGAGGATTAAATAGAGGGAGGAGGAGGAGGATTGTCATTTGTGCCTGTAGTTGAAAAATGCAATTTTACTTTGGAAAGAGCTCATGGCATTCCAAGTGCCCACAAGATGGCACTGTTGCCCTGGGACGCTAAGGCAAAGGCGCATTGGGCCTGAATTCAGGGAACATTTTGGATTCTGGTGAAAAGTAAAAGGACAAGGAGCACAGGAGGGAAGAGGACTGTATGAGGACTGGAGGAAGCTTCGGAAGTAAAAATCTGGGTCAGCTCCAGTTTAAGGATCGTGTGTGTAGAAATGCAATCATTTTATACATCTAGGTTCTGGTCGCTTCTTGAGAAAGAGGCAGGTGAAATTTACAAGCCCTTTAGATTTTGAATTAACTTTTCTTAAGGCTTATCTTCTTATTATTTGCCAAGAAAGCAAATTGAAATCTGGGATTTCTTTTAGGAAGAAGTTTCAGAGCAAACCCATACACAGGCTAGTGCATCTCTCTGACCCAAAAGACTTAATCGTTGGAAGATATATTTTTTTTAAAAAAGCATAAATTAGAAATATATATCCATATTTACCAATTATGTTTTCTTTTTTTAAGTTTATAAATGTTTGCTGCGTTACTAAATATTCATGTCCATTATCTATACTGTTACTACTTGGGATAATTACAGTATCTCTGGACATGATGGCTTCTCTTTCTTCTTTTTAGTCTAAGTAGATCCCTGGCTGGTTGGAGGGGTCTGGATGCAATGCTTCAACCCTGGGAGGCTCAGGGGTGTGTATGCAGGAATGTGCATGTGCTTCTGTGTTATTCTGGGAAATTTATTTTTAAAAGGCCAAGGTTGTCCGTGATGCCTGTGGCTCCTCTTTCCTCACCTCCTCCAGCCTTGCTACCCCTGGTTACCTCCAGAGCATAAGGACTTGTCAACAGGAAGATAGTTTTCAGCAACCTTAAATCAGACCATACTGATTCGATTTTTCCTAGGAAGAGCCCTGCTTTTATCTGCGGGAGGGAGAAGCCTGGGCTCTTTTGATTAAGTGGGATGGATTACAGGGAAACCAGCAACCATCTTCCTCTGATGTGGGCTCTAATCCAGGTAGAAACAGAGGACAGTTACTTCAAGTAACATGACCATGTAAGTCCTGGAGTCCAGGGCTGGAACTTCGAGAAGATCAGAATTAAAAATGAGGAAAGCACTTATTTATTTATTGATTTACTTTTTAGGACAACACTTTTTAATAAACGTATTACATAAAGTTAGCTAAGCAAAATTCAAAACAACAGCATTCATTACTGATAGTAAATATTGGAAAACCCTTTTCAAAACACAAAATGCAAAAGACCTTAAAATGTTTCTAGACTTTAACCTGGAACACTAATAAGAATTACTCTTTTTTAAAAAAATGTTTTTTTTTAATTGATTTCAGAGAGAGGAAGGGAGAGGGAGATAAAATCATCAATGATGAGAGATAATCATTAATTGGCTGCCTCCTGCATACCCCCTACTGGGGATTGAGCCCCAAAACCGGGCATGTGCCCTGACCAGGAATCTACCGTGACCTCCTGGTTCCTGGGTCGATGCTCTACCACTGAGTCACACTGGCCAGCAAGACTTATTCTTAAAAAAAAAATCATTCAACAGAAAAGCAAAGAGCCATAAGCAAAATGTTATTTGTAATATTATCTGTAAATCTGAGAAGCTGGACGAATTAAATGTCAGACACTATAGGAGATTGTGATTAGACAGTGAAGGTATACCTGTTTACTAGATGAAACATTCAGCAGCACTAAACATAAACATAAACATCATTTAATAATGGTTTGAAAATGCTAATTTGAGGAGATAGCGTGAAGAGCAGTGGTCTTCCATAAGACAAGGAACACGGACGCTGTGCTTCTAGGCCTCCCTCCAAAGAGTACCCCGTGCCCAGTCGGTTCAGGGACAGAAAATAGGTTCAGGGCATGTCTGTGTCTCTCTAGCAAGTCCTGGGAGCATCGTCTGTGTGCCCAGTCCGTGCACTTTTCTTTGTTGCAGAAGGAAGGTTGGTCCATGACAGTGGACTTGGCTTCCGAGCGATTGGCACATGGTGTCATGGACTCCCGTGGTCTCTAAGAACTCTCTGGCATTGCTGAACACGGTCTGCAGAATGGAGACAAAGAATCACAACTGCTCCCCGATCTCCCACCCGCACTGACCCTTATCTGCGTTAGTGGAACAAAAGATGCTATAAGCAAGCAAAGGAACTTCAAGTCTTCCCTCATTACAAAGCGGCATCCACTTGGCCACCTATCGACCTTGGAGAGATTTTTCCGGGAAAATTTGATTTCCCCATGACTGACTACCCTCCTCCTACCATCTAACAGATCCCTTCCTTTCCTCCCCTACACAGACCGATTAGTCGAAATCATACACAATTAGAAAGGCAAATTGGTTGAAATAGAAATCACATCACGTATTTTAAAGACAATTATTAATGATTTATGAATGGGGTTATAAGTTCTCTGGGAGGGGTTTTTTTTTTTTGTCAGTTCTTCTTTTCAGGAGTCCAAATAATTGACAGTTAATTGTATATTGATTTTTGTGCAGACACAGTATAATATAAGCTGATAAAGTTCTAGGTTCCTAACCACATAACCATCCGTGTCAAAGCAGGACAGGAAGAACTTGCCCTAAGAAAGCTCTTTTCAACATCCGTTTTTCACCTTGAGACCCCAAAATGGTGCCTACAAGTTTATTTACCAGAATCCCACTATTGCTGTGCCCCCTCCCCTGGGCGAAGAGTTAGGATGAAGGAAATTCCAGCCAGTTGTGGATGTCTGCACATGTCAGTGAGAGAAGCCTTAATTGTTTTGTGAATTATTTCCTGCATAAATTAGAATAAATACTATAAATTATATGAGAAAGATTAATTGTGTCTTTGTAACCAATTTGGATGAAAAAGGTGTTGCCGGTAAGTTATTAAAATAATTTTAAATGCCATCTAACTTTTATGGAGAGACCATTATTTTTCTTCCCAGTCTCAACACAAGAGATACAGTTTGAATTGTCCTTTAGATGCTGGTCATGTTTGACCCTTGTCAAGTTTTTGAGGTTTGAGAAGAAAAGTGATAGAGGTACGGTTTGTAAATGAAGTGCTATTTTAATTAAAAGTGGCATGAAAGTCAACTGCTACCTACCTGTGCCTGGTTCGCTCATGAGGGACCAGAAGACAGAAGGCTATTGGACTGAAAAAAAAAAAAAAAAGAAGAATACTGGGCTGAACTTGAAGGGCCACCCTCCAGGCACCGTTGTCAGTCCCTGTTGCTCCAGGCCTCAAAGAGCAGCCAAGTTCCCAGTAACAAGGCCGGCACCTAGAAAGGAAGGGAATTAAAAACAAAAACGAAAACAGACATCACTTTCCTAGATGAACTTCCTTTTCCTTTTGTTGCCATGATTTTATACACAAATGGGCGACCTCATGCCTCTGCAGCCAAATGATTTCCGTCTTCTCTTATGCCTATGGTGAATGGCTTGGAGCTCAAGCCTTCGGAGTTTTAAAGAGCTATTACAGCTCTGTGTGGGAGCCAGGACTCAGGGGCTGCATGCATCAGTAAATCACCACTGTGTTCTGGTCTGGTCGAAGGCCAAGAATATAACCATCCTCCAGAAGGCAAGAGAACATTCCAAAAGTCTGACTTCTTATTAGTGAATTCAGGACATAAAAGTTCTGTGCATTAAAAAACAGTTGATTCAAGAGTTTAAAAAAAGAAAAGAAAAAAGCAGATGCATTCCACTCTGGAAATCAGATGCCTGATGTGTCTTCCTGTGTCAGCCAGATGATTAGCTCATGGCCTGTGCGTAATCTCTGCTCACAAACACCAGAGATGTACTCCAGCCTTTCCCCCATATTGATAAGTAAGTAGAATCATGTTTCAGC
>NW_006287951.1:4652476-4678056 GCF_000327345.1 Myotis davidii | reverse complement strand
ATTCTCACCAAATTTTCTCTTCCCTCTTTAGAAAATTGTTTTTGGGAATGGCAAGACAGTGGGAGACGTGGCTGGTTTATCTTGTTTAAATTAGGAGGATTTTAAAAAAAATTGATCCAATATGGAGATCACTAAGAATAATATATCAAACTCAGGTAGTCAGCATTCAATTTAATAAAGTTAACATAATGTTGTATCTTTTAAAGAAATAAAATATTTAAAATAATTTCAAGATCCTCCATTTTCCTCTTCATGGTCCCATTCTTTTCCTCCCCCCTCCCACCCCCCCCAAATAAAATCATTGTCATGAACTTGCTGTGTGCCTGGTCAATATTTCTATAGTCTACCATTTTTTCTAATAAAAAACACATCCATAAGTAATAATTTTTGTGGGTGGTTTATAAAATTATATAGATGCATGCTCTCATACTGTATGCAATGCTCTCCAGATTTAACTTTTTCTTAACATTGTTTTTGTTTTTGATCTCCACCCATGTATCTGTGGATTTGGTTAATTAACATGTTTATTCCATCATATGAACTATGCCATAATCTGTCTGTTTTCCTATTCCTAGACATTGAGTTATTCCCATTTAAAAAATCTTTACAACCATGTTGAAATGGACAGTCTTGTTCATGTTACCGCGTAAAACTACATTGGCTACTTAATTTGTGTGCCCAGTGAAAAATGAACTGCAGGACAGCCCCTCTCTCCCATCCCCATTCAAAACGTAGGAAAAAGGTGCTGTTAAAGGTACTGAAATATAAAACTTTTTCCTTTATTCCATGGTCTCTCTGTCTCTTTGTCTCTCAACCTGTCATGATGTTTTTTATTTGGCACCCTCATGTTGTTCTAAGCAAAATTAAAAATTTAAATGATGATCATGAGTTTTATCTTTTATTGTTATATTGTTCAATGCCAATTTTAAATGCAAATATAAACATATTTAACGCCTATGGAAAATCACTTAAGTTATACAACTTGCATTTTATAGCTCCTATATGCAGATGCATTTTATCTTAACAGAAAAGTAGGAACACCTCACAAAACTAGCTCAACTGCTTTTATTTCACTTCTCGATTCATGCTCCCTTTACCCACACTCTTTGCTGTCAGCTTACTGAAGAGGAAGGAAAAACTGAAAGGAAAAGGAACTGAGTTGGTCTATTTTGACCTTTTCTCCTGGTGACATCATATCATGTTCAGCCTCAGTGGTTGGTTAACATGGGGAAGTGCCATGAGGAAGGATCTGGTAGGCTTCTTTGGTTGCTCATGTGCTTTTGTTGCTCCCGTTTTTCTGCATCAGAAGCAAATTCTGGCTCAGACTGAAAGCGTGGCCTCTCCGGGCTGTCAGCTCCCCGCCTACTCAGTCCTAGATGTCACATGCTTACCTGGTTCTTGCTGTGTCCAGCTGAACTCCCATCCATCCTGGGTCCCCTGGAATTCTGTGCTCATGGGGCATTTTGAATGTTATATGTGAATCGGGCAGCAAAAAAATGGGGCTATGCACATTGCACCTATTTCCTCTGCTCATGACATGCTCCATTGTCCCACTGAATTTACTTAAAAGCACAATTTCAAAAATAAAACGATTAACAATCTCAAGATGGTGAAAGCATGAAGGGCCCTCCTGGGAACAGAATCCTGTGGGACTGCACGTGCCCACGGAGCTGCACCTGCACCTCCTGTGCGTCTCTCTGGGGGAGATGGATGTCTGCACGTGGGTTTCTGGTGGTTATGCACGTTGTTGATTTTAATCTGATATTACCAAAATGGGTTTCATCATAGCTGCACAAATTTACTCTAATAGCAGTACTATGTGAAAGTTTCCATCAGCCCGGACTCGCACTCCTACTTATTTATTAATATTAAGTAATTTTGCCAATTGTATCATTTTGTTATTTCCCTGTGAAGTTGAACATCTTTATTCTTCTGTGAACTTCTTGTTCTAGAATCTTTGCCCATTTATTTACTAGACTGTCTGGCTTGGCATATTGATTTGTAGGAGTTATTTTTTTGTTTGGTCTTTTAAAACATTCTCAATACTAATCTTGACAGTTACACATCTTGCCAATATCTTCTCTCAGGCTGCTTCTCATCTTTTATCTTTGTAAGTGAGGCTTTTTGTTTCAAAAAAGTATTAGATGTTTGTGATAGCCACATGTGTCAATCATTCCCATTATAATTTCTATTTTTTGTCTTCCCTGCCCTAAAGAACACACAGAGTACATTTTTAAAAATCATTTTAAAGATTCTTTAAGATGTTTGTTTTTATCTTTAGATAAGTCATCTGGGTTGTTTTTAATGTACAGACTCTAGTAAAGGTGAGATAGAAATTGAACTTTATATTTATTTTAACATGAAAAGTCAGTTGCCCCAACACCATTTATTAAGTAGTCCATTACCTGCTCCCCTGATTTCTCTTGAGTTGATTCTCAGATCCCCACATTATATTCCACTGATTTATTACTATTTCCCACTTACCAGCAGGGCTTCTAGTTAGTACTGATATCTGTGAGAATACAGTATTTTTAAACAACACGTTTTCTTCATTGTAAAACACAGAAACAATAAAACAAATCAAACACGTTTTCTCACTCTTCAGAATGCAGTAAGAAATTCTCTAGCCTACATACTGTGAAAACACGACTTGGAAATCAGACAGACGTGAGTTCTTATTCCAGGCTTGTCATTTTCTGGCCATTTGAACTTAGGGCATGGTTCTTAACCTCTGGGCTAGACTCTAATCTGTAAAATGGGGATAATAAGATCTATGACCTAAAGCTATTGAGAGGATTAAGTGAGTTAAGTGCCTGGCACAACCTAAATACTCAGGAAATATTACTTCTCTTCCCCATTCCTATCCCTGAAAAGAGCTGTGTGTCTCTTGGTCATTCTCTTCACTCGTGGACCCTACAAAGGATGACTGGAGCTTGCTTAAAGGCAAAACAAAATCCATCCCAGGCCGATGATCTGATTCAGTCACTTTTCTAAACCCCAAATAATTGCCTGGGCTTTGGAACAGTAGAAGCTGTAAGGATGTCCTCAAGTGGTTCAGCCGCGGGCTGCTGCTTTTCTTATTAATTAAATGACACAAATAGGTCATAATAAAACCAGAGCCAACCAGTCCCCTCCCCTCCAAATTACACAAACTTAGCTCTGCTGACATGTGTTGAAAAGATCAAAAGGACGAGAAATCGGTAGAATGAAGAGTTTGAAATTCTAACGTCTTACCTATGGTGATTCTGGGACCTCCAACTCCCCAGCATTGCTCAGACCAATATCATTTCCTCAGCTGGAGAGAAATTCTTTCAACTAATACACCTTGAAACCTGGGATGGAGTTGAGAACATGCTTGGAATTTCATCATGTTCAGGTAGAAACCTAAATTGAAGTGGCTATTCCGGAAGATCAAAGGGAGGAAAAAAGTGCATCAAGAATAAATACATGACTAACCCCACTGCGGCAGAAGGAGGAGACTAATGGGCCTAATGAAGCAGGTGGGCAGGCCCTCTCCAGGAGCTTCTGCCATGCAGGGCACACGCCTGGGGAGACACAAACCAGCAGATGAGTCATGGAGAAAGGTGGGGGCTGTGCCGGTGAGGCTCTGGCAGGGGGAGAGGCCCAGCTGGCAGCAAGCTGAAAGCAGAGGCCATGAAGGGAGGACTGTGACTGCAGTTATAGAGGGCAGGGCCAGGTCTCTCCTGGAACCACCGCGTGCTTCAGCACCTTCCACAAGAACAAGTGTCAGTGGAGAGAGACAGCAGTGGATGGAGAGGGGCTTTGGGAGCAGACCTGTGTTCAACCCGCCTCTGGGACTTGCCAGCTGGATGACCTCAGGCAAGTTACTCAGCCTTTCAGAGCCTTGGATTCTTCATCTACTAAATGGGGGAGAGAATTTTAAACTTAAAGCATTGTTTGAGAATCAACTGAAATAAGAGAGTTCTCAATACAAGAGGGGTTCAATGAAAGTACCTACTAGTATTTTCCATACTGAGAAAATGTGATTGTCTTTGATGAGCCTGGGGTGATGAGCAGCCCTGAGTTTTGCTCCTTCCCTGTAGATGCTCCAGGCCTCTGATATTCTGGGCCCTCCAAACCCACAGTTAGTTCTCCATCCACCTCAGCAAGCATCCCTTCCTCGTCCCAACTCTCAGCAGAACCACGTCATTCTTGGCTCATCACTACTAACTATTGTGTGTGTGAAGTTACATATGTGTGTAAGATCCGAACTTATTGGATGTCTCCCCAAAGTTTGTTGGTGGGATGTTTGTGACTCAGGACTAATGGTCCCTTGGTTACGATATTCTAAATCAGTGTCCCCCTTGGACCTTCTGATTCAGTAGGTTGGGGGAGGGCCCAGGAATCTGCATTTATCAAGTAGGTCTAGATCCCTGCTACAGTGTGGTTGGGCAGCTCTGGGCTCACCTGGGAGCTTGTTAGACATGCAGAATCTCAGGCTCCACCTCAGACCTACTGAATCAGAGGCTGCCGTTTAGAAAGATACTCAGGCAGAGTTGCCAGATAAAATACAGGAGGCCCAGTTAAATTTTAATTTCAGATAAACAATAAATAGCGTTTTAGTATAAGTATGTCATGTAAGTATACTTGTATTTTTATTTGCTAAACCTGTCAGCCCTATCTTCAGGTGATTTTTATGTACCTTAAAGTTTGAGAAGCACTGATCCAGATCAGCAGATCTTAAACTTTCACATGCTTCGGCATCAGCCAGAGGCCTTGTTAAAACCCAGATGGCTGGGCATCACTCCTGAGTTTCTGATTCAGTAAGTTTTGGCAGGGGCCTAAGAATTTGCATTAATAATAACACTGATCAAGGATCACAGATCTCTATGATGACCACTAGGTGCCCAGGTCAGCCCACAGAATCTCAGCAGTACTTAGAACTTGGACAAGATAAGGGCTGAGGTTCCCTCAACACTCAATCAATGAAGAGATAGAAATAGAGATAGAGATAGAGATAGAGATAGAGATAGAGATAGAGATAGAGATAGAGAACAACAGTCTCTGATTCCAAGCCAACAGCCTATAAAACCAAACCCTCATCTATATATATAAAAGCCTAACTGACTGCTCGACCATCCAATTGGTAGTTATGACATGCACTGACCACCAGGGGGCAGACGCTTAATGCACATGCCTGGAAACATGGGAGAGAATGATGAATCTCAAAGGGAAGAGGGGAGGGTGGGAAGAGATTAACCAAAGATCTTATATGCATACTAGAGGCCCAGTGCATGGATTCATGCACAGGTGGGGTCCCTCGGCCTGGTCTGCAGGATCTAGGCTGAAACCAGCAGTCCGATATCCTTCGAGGGGTCTTGGATTGCAAAGAGGGTGCAGGCCAGGCTGAGGGACCCCACTGGTGCACGAATCCATGCACCGGGCCTCTAGTTTATAGTAAGGTCTGTAAGGACAAATATAGAAGTGAAGCACCAGCAGCTCATCTTCTTCTGACTTCCTGTGTTTTTTCCTGCTTCCAACCTTCTGGAGGTGATTCCAAGAGTGCAGGGGGAAGGATGGGAGGGCTGGGACTACATGAATTCAAAGTGGGGCAAATCTTTTAAGGAGATGTGTAAGAGTGGAGTCAGAATTAGGATGTGGAGAGACCAAGTGGGCAGATTGGAAAATGGGGTGGCCAGTCATGGGGAATGAAGAGGATGAGAAGAGGGGCAGGGCTGCCTCTTTAGTGGGATAAGGTGGCTCCAGCTAAAGTGGCCATTGGAGCTTAGAGGAAAGACACCAGCTCCTGCAGTCTGAGTGGAGATTGAAATCCCAGCTCTGCCAGGGATCGGTCCTGTGGCCCTGTGCATGTGCGTCCACCCCTCTGAACTCTAATGTCCTTCCGTACTTAAGGGTGAGTGTGAGGAAGATATGAGACAATGCAGAGAGATATAATTCCTGATACTTGGAGCAGACAATCAGTAAATGATAGTAGTTGCTATTAGAGTTGCAAGAGGGTTCAATGTTACTTGATAACATTCTGTTTTAGAGAATCTCTTTACCTATTTTTAATTACATAAGGTAATGGGTTTAGGGAAAATGTCTTCCATACTTTGAGATGATAAAGGCCTCTTACAAAAAAAAATAATACATTGTTAATTTCACCTGAATGTGATTTCTCCTCTCACCCCCACCTGACTCGTACCAAAGGAAGTTCAGCTGGACATCGGGCTGTATGGAGAGAGGCATCAGATGGCAAACCTAAAGTGGGCCATTTTAACTGCTTCTGTATCCTAATGAACACAACCCAGCGTCCTTCCATGAGTTTCTGTGCCTTGTTTTATAACACTTTGTTTTATTTTTAATAGAAAAAGACAGTATAATTGCCTTTTATTGTTATTTATTTATTTTTGTGATTGCCTTTTTTGATGTTTAGTTCTATGAATGTTAACAGGTGCACAATTGGGATACAGAACAGTCCCATCACTTGACAATGTCCTGGAGCTTTATCAGCCACACCTTCCCTCTTCTCTTCACTCTTAGCAACTACACTTCTGTCTTTTCAAGAATGTCATATAAACGGAAGAAATTAAGCTGAGTGAAAAAGCCAGCCTTGTCTTATTTTATATTCTTTTTAAAAAATATATATTTTTATTGATTTCAGAGAGGAAGGGAAAGGGAGATAGAAACATCAATAATCAGAGGGAGCCGAAACCGGTTTGGCTCAGTGGATAGAGCGTCGGCCTGTGGACTGAGAGGTCCTAGGTTCGATTCCGGTCAAGGGCATGTACCTTGGTTGCGGGCACATCCCCAGTGGGGAGTGTGCAGGAGGCAGCTGGTCGATGTTTCTCTCTCATCGATGTTTCTGGCTCTCTATCTCTCTCCTTTCCTCTCTGTAAAAACTCAATAAAATATATTTTAAAAAAAATAATCAGAGGGAATCATTGATTGGCTGCCTCCTGCATGCCCCCTACTGGGGATTGAGCCTGAAATCTGGGCATGTGCCCTTGACCAGAATCGAACCCAGGACCCTTGAGTCCACAGGCCAACGCTCTATCCACTGAACCAAATTGGCTAGGGCCTATTTTATATTCTTAAATCCAGACAGCAAGCCTTTTAAAAATTTGACACAAACAAATTTGTGTCACAAATTTGGCCTCCCTGGTCCTTGACTGTTTTTATATGAAAATGTGAGGCTGTCCTCAAAGCTCTCAGTGGTATCTCTTTGCTCCCAACTTCTAAAATCCTGGGTCCACACAGACCACAGATTTAGAATTTAGCAAGTTCTAATACATTTGTTCCTGATTCTTCCTGAAACTCTACTGACCCTGAAAATATAGACTAATCCCTTTCTTTTATTATTCTGACATTTTACTGGGTCTGTACAGAAACATGGAGGGATTATTAAGTAAATCTAGATTCTATAAACAATTACTACAAAACTGGCTTTAGAAAACATATAGGACTTTCCTGCTTACATATTATACAAAAGGAAAAAGAGAGAAGAAAAAGTCTGAATTCATAAAATAGTCCACCACATTGGTTTCTGCTGTGTCAATATAGTTTAATAATAAAACCCATGACAACTGGTACTTTTCCTGGGCATTTAATATGTGCCAGGCACCTGGCTGGGCATCCTGCATGTAATCTCATTTATTCCTTACAACTCATCTGTGGCAAATAGTTGGAATTGCTATTTTAATCCCCCCAGCCTTTTAAAAAAAATCCTCACCCAAGGATATTTTCCCATTGATTTTTAGAGAGCGTGGAAGAGGGAGGGAAAGACAGAGAGAAATATCGATGTGAGAGAAATAGGTTGCCTCCTGCATGTGCCCTGACCAGGGCTCTGCCTGGGGAGGAGCTTACAACCCAGGTACATGCCCTTGACCGGAATCGAACCTAGGACCCTTTGGTCCTCAGTCCGATGCTCTATACTGAGCTAAATTCAACTCGGGCTAATCCCCTTTTTAACTGGTAAGTAAACTGACCCTGAAAGGTATAGTAAATAGCCTATAATTATACAGATAATATGTGGTGGAAAACCAGACAGAGCTAAATAAAGTGTAGGTGGAACAGGAATCACATTCATTCACTTCACTAAAGGGAAGAGAGTAGCCTCCAGGGGTTGGCCTTGTTCCCCTCTGAATCCTTAGTGTCAAAAAAAGCTTGAACAAGGAGAAACACAGCAAGCCTGGCCGGCGTGGCTCAGTGGCTGAGCATCGACCTATAAACCAGGAGATATCGGTTCAATTCCCCGTCAGGGCACATGGCCTAGTTGCAGGGCTCAATCTCCAGTGTGGGGCGTGTAGGAGGCAGTTGATCAAGGATTCTCTCTCATCATTGATGTGTCTATCTCTCCATCTCTGAAATACATAAAAAAATGCTTGAATGTGACTAGTATTCCATGACTGTTGGTTGAATGAATAAAAATGTAGGTGGAAGAGAAGAGGAGGAAGCTGGACTAGGAGGTAGAGAGAGAGGAGAGATTGCAGTGAGACAGAAGGGAGAGAGAAGTATGGAGAGGACAGCCGGATTCCCAGAGGCTGGCTCTGGAAGAAAAGACTCAGAGCCTTGAGGGATGCAGTGACCTAAAAGGACAGTGATGAACTCAGGAGGCAGGGAAAAGCTGGGTGAGGGAGCAGGAGGAGATGGGCAGTGTCTCCAACCTTGGAGCCGGGATACCCACTGAAATCCCCCTGCCATTTCCACATCCTGGCTACCAAAGGGCCAGTGTTTCTGAACAGGAGAGGTTTTTTCTTTTCTTTTCTTTTCAATACAACTGGGAGGAAGCAAATAAGATTTGTCAATTTAAAAATTCCTGAACTGTGCTTTTAACCCCAATTGTGCTATGAAGAAAAGAGATGGCCTGTGTAATGATGGGCAAACTGTAGCCACATGGGAAGGGGAAAAATGATGGGGATGCTCTTTGTGTCATTTTAAAAAGAAAAAGTATGACATACTTTGCAGAAATGGGCAGAACAGACCCTCAGCTGATATTCTCATTCATCATAAAAAATATATGTGGAAAAAAAGGATTTTAAAAAAGTGAAAGAAAATAATTAATAAATCCAAAATGATAGGTAGCACTTGTTAAGTGTGTAGCACAGTACTGAGCACTTTGCAACCATAATGTCCTCAAACAATCCTGAGGGTGGTACCGTGACTATGTCTACCTTGCAGATGAGGAAAGTGGGACACAGAGCACAGCCAGCAAGCAGCAGAGCTCCCATTCAAAATCTGATTCTAACACCCAAATTATTAACCAAAACGATAATCTGATGCCTGGAAAAGACCCAAAAGACAAAACAAACACAAGGCAGAAGAGTCCTAATGAATGAGCTATCGCTGCAGAGGACTCTGGAAAAAGAAACACAGAGGATGAATTTGCATGTCAATGACAGGGTGATAGCAAGAGCCCCAAACTGGGAGGGAAAAGGTCTGACTTTCAGGCCCTCTTCCTATTGGCTCTGTGACTGTAGACAAGCCTTTTAACTTCTCACAGATCCAGTTTCTTCTGTACCCTAGAGAAAATACCTACAGGTGTTGTGAGGACTGCTTGGAGAATAAGCAACTGTACAAACTGAGGTAAACAGGGAGGTTTGTTAAAAATGCATTCATTACAGCAGGAGGTTTAAAGCTCTGAAGTAATTCTGAGTGAGAAATGTGGTGGAAGGAAAAAGAGTGGTATATAAGATGTCAGATCCTCAGAAAAACAAAGAAAACCTGTCTGCAACAAAATGCGTGATTTGTTAGGTGCTTTTTTCCTTCCGTGGGGTCAAACTGCTTCATCGTTTTTTTGTTGTTGTTCTTTTGGTTTTTGTTATTTTTACTTTTACTTGGGAACCTGTGCTAAGAGGGACAAATACAAGACTACAAGGCCACATGATTTTGGAAACAACCACAGACTCAGCAAGGCCTCAGGTTAAGAATTCAATGCTTGCCCTGGCTGGTTTGGCTCAGTGGATAGAGTGTCAGCCTGCGGACTGAAGGGCCCTGGGTTTGATTCCAGTCAAGGGCACGTGCCAGAGTTGCAGGCTCTGCCCAGGTTGGGGGTATGCAGGAGGCAGCCAGTCAATGATTCTCATCATTGATGTTTCTATCTCTCTCCCTCTCCCTTTCCTCTCTGAAATCAATAAAAATATATTTTTAAAAAAAGAATTCAATCCTCTAGGCTAGCCGTGGGCAAACTACGGCCCGCGGGCCGGATCCGGCCTGTTTGAAATTAATAAAACTATTGAAAAAAAAAGACTGTACCCTTTTATGTAATGATGTTTACTTTGAATTTATATTAGTTCCCACAAACACTCCATCCATGCTTTTGTTCCGGCCCTCCGGTCCAGTTTAAGAACCCATTGTGGCCCTCGAGTCAAAAAGTTTGCCCACCCCTGTTCTAGGCCCACACACAGGTGCTCCAAGCTAAAACCAGGGCCATCAGGCAGTTGGGCTGTGTGCAGCCCTGGGACCACCCTGACTCAGGAGACTGCATTCCCGGACTCACTGCATTTTCCCAAGGCACAGAGACACTGGTGACTGCCCGAGGCTGAAGTGCTTATGGTTAGCGGCCTTTCCTTCCATTTCTGCCATGTCCTGCCCAGCTCACCTTCTGAGAGGACGGGCAGCACCTGGCTCTCAAAGCCCATTCAGAACCCTCCTTCCCATAGAGCCAGCCCCTCATCTTAACCCCTCCCCCCAATTCCCATGAAAATGCATTAGGTTTCATACAATATAATTAACAGGATGAAGACATTCTGAATAAGGAGATAAGGGACTACCAAGAGAGCATTTAAACTTTATGGGGGAACCTGGTGAATCTTCATACCTTCTCCCCCAAGAGAAAGTGCTAATTAAGCAAAAGAACCCATTAACAAAATGAAAAGGGAACCCACTGAATGGGAGAACATATTTTCCAATGGTACATCTGATAAAGTGTTAATTTCCAAAATATATAAATAGCTTATACTACTCAACACCAAGAAGACAACCCAGTTAAAAATCAGGCAAAGGACCTGGATAGACACTCCTCCAAAGAGGACCTGCAGAAGGCTAATGGGCACATGAAAAAATGCTCAACGTCACTAATCATCAGATATATGCACAAATTAAAACCACAATGAGATATCACCTCATACCTGTCAGAATGGCTGTCATCAATAAATTAACAAACAACAAGCATTGGCAGAGATGTGGAGAAAAGGGAACCCTTTAATACTGTGGTGGGAATGCAGATTGGTGCAGCCACTGTGGAAACCAGTATGGAGTTACGTGAAAAAATTAAAAATAGAACTGCCTTATGACCCAGTGATTCCACTTCTGAGAACATATCCAAAGAAAGCTGAAACACTAATTAAAAAGAACATATACACCCCTATGTTCATGACAGCATTATTTACAATGGTCTAGAAACAGCCCAAGTGCCCATCAGTAGATGAGCGGATAAAAAAACTGTGGTACATTTATGCAATGGAATACTACTTGGCAGTAAAAAAAAAACAAACAAAAACTTACCATTTGTGACAGAATGTATGGACCTGGAGATTATTATGCTAAGTGAAATAAACCAGTTAGAGAAAGGCAAATACCATATGATCTCACTTATATGTGGAATCTAATGAACAAAATAGAAACAGATCCATAGAGCAGACTGACAGCTGTCAGAGGGAGGGGAGTTAGAGGGTTAGATGAAAGAAGGATAAGGAATTAAGCAATATATATATATATATATATTTTTAGACACAGACTACACATAGACACAGACTACAGTGTGGTGATAGCCAGAGGAAAAAAGGAGTGGGGGTGGGGAGGTGGGCAAAGGGGCTGAAAATGGGGTCAGAAAGAGATTTTGCTTTGAGCGATGCAGTGTGTAGATGATGTTTTATTGAGTTGTACACTTGAAACCTGCATGGTTTTGCAAACCAGTGTCACCCCAATAAGTTCAACTTACAAAAGAGAAAGTGCTAATTGCCTGCCCTTTCTTTTAGCCTCTAAAAAAAAAAAGTGAGAGAAGTAGAAGGAAAGAAAGGTTGCTGGGCCAATGCCTGAACAATTTGGCTATAAACGAACCTTTTCTGTTGTCAGGCTGTGTGAATTTTGGTAAATCACTGAACTCCTGTGATCTTCCTTCACTTTAGATCAATGTTTCTTCCAAAGTGTGTGACTTGAGATGTTTTGACTGTTACAGGGGAAATTTTTAAATTTCAGTTAGAATTTTCTATATAAAAAAGGAAATACCACAACACACTCATGATTCATATAAAATGAGACTAAAGTGGAAAAAAATGAGTCAACTTAAAAAACATGTATAAAGTGTGTGGGTTACATGCCTTTGAATCAGTTCTGACTCCCGACGACCCTATGAATGAGTGATGTTCACAGTGTCCTGTCCTCAGCAACCCTGCTCAACTCCTGCAGACTCATGCCTATAACTTCTACAGAGTCAACCCATCTCATGTCTGGTCTTCTTCTTTTCCCTCTATTTTCCCCAGCATCATTGTCTTTTCTAAAAAACCTTGCCTCCTCTAATGTGACCAAATTGAGAAGGTCATAATTGAAGGAAGAAAATTTGGGCAACTCTGACCTTCTGACCCTTATCAAAGGGCAGGGACCAAGACCAGCACTCAGCCTTCTCTTTTATTTCTCTCCTTGACACCCCCTCTCCTCTCCCCTCCCAGCCTCCATCAGGGCTTCCCATCAACATTATTGAGAAACCTGCCCAATAGAAACATTCCCCTGGCTTGCAACCCTTGGGTATAAAACTATAATTTACAGAGTGATCATGTCGTGAATTGCAGCTCACAAATAAATGCCTTAGTAAGGTCATTAGCATTTCAAATCTCCTTTTAAGTTTTTTAGAAAATTATCAAATCTTGCATACCAGTTTTTTGTCCTTCAGTTATCCATGGGATTCTCTCCTCTGGCTTCATACATTCAAAAAAATTTGTAATGTGACTTGTTAGGAACCACCTGTATTCAAAATGAGGGTAGATTCTAAAGTGAGTGGATTCCAAACACTTCTGCAAAGGTTGTACCCAAAGTAGGGACTGGGAAACTAATGGCTTTGGAATGTCTTGATGTTGCCTTTAATATAAACATCGTGATCAGTAAATTTTTGTTTATGTCAAGCTTTGGTTTTCCCAGAAAGATGTGACAAATGCAAACTATTATTAACAAGCGAATGCAAAGCCAGTTGGCATACCGTGGTTGATGTGAAAGCATTTAATGCAGAATGAGCAAGCAAAAACCATTGTTCCCATCTTAAAGCAAAGACACAGACGCTGGGAAGATTTAAAGGATCTTGCTGAGGAATTCAGGGGAGCAATAGGGTAACAGATTTACTAACTCTGCCAAGGGGGCAGGACAATAAGAAACAGGATTTGGGGAAATAGTTCTTTCCCTTCCCAACACATTATACCTTCAATTGCTAAGCTCTCCAGCATAGGAGGCCCTGCAGAGTGAGCAACATGAAATGAGACTGGAAAGGGGCTCATCTAGTTGGCTCTGCAGGAAATCTGTGTCTGCGAATGTGCCCCTCCAAATCTGTAATGATTCAGGATTAGCTTGGTGATGCCCTGGTCCCTGGCTGTGTCTGTAAGACTTAGAAGCAGCCAGTGAAACTTGGGCCAATAAGACTGAAGCTGTGTGTGCTCAACTAGTCAGAAGGCTCCATCCACATTGACAGGGGATGCTGATTGGTTTAGATTCTGAATATTCTATGCATCCACCTGAGAAAGGGGAAATGTTTCAACTACTCCATCTTACCCTGATACTCTATACTTTCTCCTCTTCCTTGGTCTTGGCCCCAGCTGTAAGTTCTGTGGACTCTCTGTTCCCTCCCTTACTCACCTCCAGTCAGCGCTTGACTTGACAGACAGTAGTGGGCAGACAGTGAACATGAGTATAGAAGTTCTGATGTAAGGACTGTGAGCCTTGGATGAGTCACTTCATGTCTCTGAGCCTCAATTTCCTTCCATGTGAGATGGGGGTGATAGCAGTACCTACCTCCTGGTGCTTTGGGGAGTATCTAAGGTACCCCACATGCTCCTTTGCACTGAAGACTCAGTTAACATCCATCTAATAAACAATGTGGCTTTCTCTTATTACAAACAGCGTACATCTCCCCAGGGAAGATGGAGATAAATCTTCAGAGTCCTGGAAAGAAAATATATTCAATTAAAATATATCCTAAAATACATTTACTGAAATAAAAAGGAATCTCACTTACGTCACTAGCTGAGATGGTACCTAAACATGGTTGGCAATCTCGGCTTTTCTCTCTGTCACTGATTTCAAAGAAATAAAAGTTTTACCCATTTGCATCCAATTGTCTCTTATCCATTTGCAGGCACCAATCTAGGCACAGTCAATGCCCTTTGGAATAAAATACAAGTTTCCCGACTCCTTTTTATGCATGTAAGCTAGTGACTTCATTAAATGAATGGTCTGAGGTTGGTGCTTAGACTCCAGTTTCCATGACAGGCAATGGCTCCACTGGGCTCTGGGAGTCTTCCAGGTTCATCTGATCATACTCTAATGTTGTGTTTTTAAGTATCATGATTTCTCCTAGTAAGACAGTCAGAGCTTTTGATACTTTCAAGGGCAAGAGTATATGAATGAACTTGATACCATCAGTAAGGAACTAAAGTCCAATAATGAAGACTCTCATGACTAATCATGTCACTCTCTTCATCATCTCTTTCACCCGTGTTTCACTGACAGTGGTGTGGAACCTTAGCACAAGGAGTCTGGGTTCCCCTGGGGAGTGGCAATTAGCTGCCCATTTAGAAAAGTAGGGAAGTTGAATCCTAAAGGGGTTGACAAATATATTCATGACTCAAGGTCTTTTCAACTTGTTTCCCCATTTTTAAATATAGAAATGCTATTTTGATGTCTAGTTGATACGCAGAGGTTGAGCAGAAGAGAAAGGGATAATACATATCCCTTTTGGTCTCATTCCAAATAATCTTTTTCTTTCTGAGTTTTTCCTTTTGTTGAGTCCTCACCAACTAAGAAGGGTAAAATCATAATAGTAATTTTCTATTTGGCAATAATTTGTCACAAATCAAATTCACCTTTTTGCCTCCAGATTATCTCATAACGGGATGAAGGCTCCTTCTCTCAGTGGGCTTGGTGATTCAGATGTCCATCACATTACACATTGGTGGATAGTGGAGATAATCTAATTTCTGTTTTCATTTTTTTTTTAAAAAAAAATGGAGGACAAGAATAAAATGTCCCTGTAGAATGTCCTCTGAGAGTTGACATGGGAGGGCAAGAGACAGGTAGTCTTGATATGCTAGGAGAGCTCCAGAAGGGGCTACCTGCAGAAGGATGGGAACAGGGCAGAGAGATATCTAACCACAAGACTTGGCTTCCGATTTGCTGTTGGAATTTCTGTTCCTACAATAAAAATCCAAACCCACCTTCATTATCGCTCAGTTCACTTTCATATTGTAAAATACGTTTTCAAGAAATGTTGAAGCATCTTCAACCATCTGCAAAGGAGCTAAGGTTGTTTACTTGACAGTAGCATGACCTCCTGATTTCAGTCCACTCTACCTTATAAGTTAGCCATAAACACTGCTATTGCTGTGGGATACACTTTGAGTTTCACCAAGTCAATGGTAATGAGGCAGAACTGCCACAGCAACTGATAGGGAGTCATTTGTATTTACACCTTGTTTGTGCTCACATAAGCTAAGGGTGTAACCCAAATACATAAATGGCTCATTAAAAACCATGAGTATATTTGGATAGAGAAAAGTTCAGCTCACCTCTTCTACAGATGACACATCTTCAGGCCTTCAGCTTTTTCTTCTTCTCAATTCCATTCTCAAAGACAACTCAAAGTAAGCAGATCTTTCTTATTAGGTGTAAGTATCACAGATACTCCAGAGAAGCCAGGAGGGAAAAGGCAATGGTAAAGAGAAATTCTACAATGTCTTCCAGGTGTCCCCTCATCCGGGTGATTTATATCATAAACACTCCCAATAGTCTGTAGAGTTTGAGGTAAGAAATGTACATGAGACATTTCAACTTCTGACCAAACTGTTACTCTTTTGGCTTCGTACTCAATTTGTTTGATTAAAACTTAAATGAGTGAGAAAATGCATTACCACAGTGGAAGGGAGACCAGGAAGAAACCAAAATGACAAAGAGTGATGCTGATCATGTATGAAGACCTATGAAGGAAATTTCTGATCTGACAGTCGTGTTCATATTTTATAAAGGAAAATTAAACATGAAGAGGAGAAAGATTAAGGAAGGAAAAGAAATTAGTTTTCATTCGAGAGAAGCTCCATCCTGTGGGAATGCATTTTCTGTTTTGTTTTGTTTTTTAATTTGTGGAAACATCACCAGATGTTGATGGTTGATCTTGTCCTTAAGTCTGTAGATCTCCAGTCATCCATTTGGATGACATTAAAACAGAGGCTGACACCTTGTCACCTCTTTATTTGGGTGAATATGGAAAAAGTATCTTTCATTCTGGTCATCCTTTTATTTCAAGAAAAATGAAACCTATTCTTAAGTAATCCTCTCCATTTGGAAGTCCCCACGTAACAGCACCTCTCATTTCTTACTTGATATATGTATATTTTACTACACAATTAGTTAGACTTGGCAACTTTTAACACAAAAGACTTGATACGGCTCATACTTTGATCAAAAACCCTCAAGGAAATTCGAACTTGTTCATGCCCATAACAGCTATTTTAATGAAACAATTATTGACCCGGCATCTGACTATACATAAGGATTTCTTCTTTGGTACATTTCTGTGTTACAGAAAGGTTTTCAATTGCATGCATATTTTACAGAGAAAAAATAATTGCATATCCTCTGCATATAATCTTTTAGGCATGCCATGTGTGCTCAAACTGAAAGGCGAATATGGTTAAAATTTTGCCCTGAAATCATAGTGTTAAATTATCAGAGATACTTAAAAAACAAAACAAACCCTTTCTTCTTTATTCACCTTTACCCATTTCATCTCAATCTCAGATTATTTTAGAGAAAGAAAACTTCATTGCATATTCTACCAAAGTGTATTGGTAGGAGAAGGTTTAACAGAGCCGGAGAGAATGTGCAAGGAGTGAGAAAGTGAGTTGATGGATGGATGGTTAAATGAATATAAATGAACTGACACCTTTACAGGAAAATAACATTTCTTTTCTTTTTTTATTCTATAGACCAGTGGGTTTTGTATCTGTAATTCTTTCATATCAGCAAAGAGGAAATAAACTCTCATGTAAATCATTTCCCCCCCATCTGGAGCATATTAAAACCATGCTTTTTTTTTTTCCTTTTAAGCAGACTCCTTTTTCCCTATTTGCTTATCAGTTCATCCACCATTACATTTTAAATGAAATTGCAAGACCCTCGTCCCTCCCCCAAATTTCAGCCTGATGTAGGAAAGTGGGAAGCAGACTTTTCTTGCTTTAGAATAGTGACCTAGATTCAATTACAGATAGATCCAGAGGAGAGAAGTGACACCTCACAATTTTCTTAGAAGTCTTGCAAAAATTAGAAATCCCCAAACAATACT
The DNA here is from genome assembly GCF_000327345.1 of Myotis davidii. Lineage (NCBI taxonomy): Eukaryota > Metazoa > Chordata > Mammalia > Chiroptera > Vespertilionidae > Myotis > Myotis davidii. Next base: position 4,660,556 of record NW_006287951.1, on the reverse strand, counting down.
TAATGGGAAAGAATCTGTTTATTTTCCTATTCTTCCGTCTTACTTTTTTTTCCTGCCTTAATTGCATTGCTTTGGTCCATTTAATTGTTCCTGCTATAACACCACAGTTGGTTTCCCATGGGATATTTACAATCATAAAAACAGGCATTTCAAGGAAATTTCTGAATTTGTTTTTTGAGAGTGGGTGTCTACATATGGAGTGTGGGTAATCCTGCAAACGGAACCCAAACAGATGAAAAATAATAGCATAAAAGGCTTATTTTTCCTTACATCCTTTTTTTAAAAAAAGCAAACATTACAAAAGCACACCTATTGCAATTGCATTGCGGACAAAGCATTAAACAGAAAAACAAAACAGGGACACACATATTTTACTTTTCCCCCCAATGACTGTGGGAAAATGTGGTCGAAGAAATAGAAAGAGGGGAGAATCCTGTGATTCTGCTTATGGACTTTTATCACTAAATTAAGCATATAAATGACCTGAACGGGTGGCTTGGTATATTAAATTAAAAAAAGAAGAACAATGATTCTCTCTTCCTTTCCCTCCCTCTCTGATCTCAGGCTGAAAGGAGTCTCGGGGAGATAAGAAAGATGGGATTCGGTCCGCGCTGCCCTGGCCGGTCCTGCTTATCCGGGAGCTGGGAGGCAGTGGCTTTCCACGAGCATTTCCGTTTGGGGCTCACAGCAAAGCGGTCCCCGGGCGTGGGCACCTTCCCCACCACCTCCTCTGCCCCCCAAACAAACAAAGAAGCCAAAATTGGCCGTCCCCAGACCAAGGCGCTTGGGAAGATGTGAGGCGCGAGAGGGCGAGGCAGGCTGCTGTGGGCAGGAGTGGAACCTCAACCCTCGCCGCGGGTTTGGAACCTGCCGGCGCAGGAAGAGGGCAGAAGTGGGCTCGCGTCTATGCGGGTATCCAAAATGACAAAGACATGCAAACCGCACCGAAGTCCGGGGCGAGGTGCTGAAAACAGAGCAGGGGTTAACGCCTTCGCTCTCAAACACCTCTGACGGATGGACTTTGCCCGATAGATTATTTCACACCTTGGGAAAGAGAGCTCCGCTGGGCGCTGGGCGCTGGGCGCTGCCCTGGGGACGTGGGTGTGCGCCCGGCCCTACCCAAAGGGTCCCCTGGGCGGCGAGGGTAAGCGCAGCCGGTTCCCGGCCCCGGGGGAGCCGGCGGAGGATTGTTTCATTTCAAAGTGAAAATCTGCAGGCTTTGGGAAACGATATTCAAAAAAGTATATAATCTCCATATGCCGCTCAATGGAGGATCCTCATAATTCACAGCGGCAGATAAGGCTAGAGGGTGTAATAAAAAATCTGAAGCCCTCCCCTCCCCCTCGCCGCCTCCTCGGAATTGCACCTTGGGCAGCGGAGCAGAATCCGGAATGTGAACTTCTCCCGACATATGTTTCCCGCAGATAAGTAAACAATCTGGACGTGAAATGGAAATGGTAATTAATGCAGTAATGCTGTTACACCTCGAGTGTGCAAATCCCATTGACTCGCCGCGCCACGGGGGGTGCTGGGCGGACGGGGACCGGCGGTTCTCCTCTACGCGGCTCCAGCGCCCGCAGAGCCTCGGGGTTCGGGGGTGCGGCCGGGCCAGAGGCCCCCAGGAGAGGCTGAGCTCTCGACTAGCGGGCGGCGCCGACGGGGGTCCCTTGGAGGCCAACCCTAGAGCGCAGGGTCCACGGGGTCTTGTCTTCAGTTTCCTCCCTGCTCCCGACCCGGTCAGCTGGCTGAGTTTTTCTGGGGTCCCTTCCACCCCTGCCCCGCAGGCATGGATCCCATTTGAACGGCTTCTCTTCCCGACCCCAGAATGAAACAGTTTGGCATGATTACTGGCCGCCAGAGTAGCGCAACTTCACTTTGTAGGAAAGAAAACTTGCGAACTACTGTCGGTCTCTGTCCGGCTTGGGCACCTAGTCTCTTCCTCAAATCCGACTAAACTTGGGGCCTTTTGGGGATCGGAGGGGATACTCAGCGCTGGGACTTGTGAGAGAGGATGGAGAATCAATGGAGGCCGCCCAAGAATGTCCTGGGCCGTGGCCCTTCCTGCGTCGGGAGAGCCCGGCTCGCACCACCTGTCCCCAGGGACTGGCCAGGAGTCCAGGGTAACGGTTCAGCCGGACTCAGGGCCCGGGGCTGGGCGAGGAGGGAGGGAGGGGGTGTGGAGGCTCCTCTCGCCGTCGGTCCCCTCCCCAGTGCCAGGGCAGACACTACCGAGCTACGGGCGCAGGAGGGCACATCCAGGGTTAGGCGGGGGCGACCTCTAGTCACCGGTGATGTGGACACCCTAGGATTCCTAGTAGCCCCCCTTTGCCCCCGATTGCATTATTTTCTTAATTATTCTGCAGCGGCTCAATGCCAACGGGTCTGGTCCCAGGACAAGGCTCATTCCCACAGTACCAGGAAAGCCAGCCGGAGTAGCGCTCCCATAGCTGGGTCTGGGCGGGTCTCCCAGGCCAGGGCCAGACCACAGGCTAGGAGGGCGCGCCCCGCGGGGAGGCGGGAAGCGCGCCCCGTGACATCTCCTGCACCCACATCTCCCGGTTCCCTTCTGCCTCTGTCTTTCTCCCTCTCAGACTCATACACACGCACAGGCCACTCAGCAAATAAAGAGATGAGCGTACTTAACAGGAATCTTGTGAATTACGTGATATTCAAATTCAAATGATTTGAAATTCATTGTCCGCTTGAACAATGGTAACAAGGCCTGAGCTGGGAAGGAGCCGAAGGAAAGGCGAGTCCTCCCGGGCAGTGCTGGCACCGCCACTTGCCAAGTTTCTCAGGCCCTGGCAGTCTCAGATCTCCAGAGAAACTGCGGGAGAAGGAGCCGCTTCCCGAGATAGAGCGATGCAATGCAAGTCCCCACGGGTCTGCCCTGACCGAGATGCCACCCTGCTGTAGGGGACTGGAGGCTTCAGGCGGTTGTCCAGATCCTGGTTTAAAACACAGATGTTAAGGGTCTCAGATGTCAGTCACTCACACCTCAGTAAGATTTAGTCTACGTTGCTGGTCTCCCCTCTATCCAGTTAGCAGTTCTAAGGACATTGACATTTACATGGCAAAACCAGGAAACAGGAAGACAATCAAAGGTTTCTGGAGTTGGATCCAAAGCCTGGGAAGGGCATGAGAGGCTGCAGAGGCTCTGCACGACAGGCCAGGAGCGGAGGGGGGCCCAAGACACCGCATCTCTCAGAAGATGTGGCCAGAGTGCCCCTGAGCCAAAGGTTCCCAAGGTTGAAGAAAAAAAACCTTTAACTAAAACCCAAACAACTCTGCCCCTGCCGCGCCAGCGCTGCCCACGGCCAGCCTGAGCAACGTGTTGGTTAGGTCTCCTGGTCCTAGGACGTATCCAGGAAAGGAGAGTGGGGCAAGCGTGGCGTGTATTTAGGTAAAAAATCTTGTACGCGTGAAGCAACCGCACCCGCAAGCCAGAGGTCCGAGCCCTCCAAGCCGCCCCTGCTCCAGGGAGACGCAGGCTGCAGGCAGGAGTCCGGGACCTCTGGCTGCGGGACGCGCGGAAGGGCGGAGGGGTGGACGGAGTCGCCTCCTGCAGGGTCTCCGGCGCCCGCGAGTTCGCGGACTCCCGACCACGCCACGCCCGTCGAAGGGGGCTCTCGGCGGCTCTGGGCTGCGCGTGGCGCGCTGGGGAGAAGCGGCTCTCCTCCACTCCGGGCGGGCGGGGCGCTCCTCTCCCTATAGGTTTGCTTTAATGATTTTCTTGAAAGAAAGAGACAGTTGTGAGCAAACAGGTTTGACAGGGACCGCTCCCCCCGACTCCCCACCCCCCTGCACACACACCCCGGGGGATTCCTTTTTGTCTGCGCCTGACTTCAAAGTCAGTAATAGGCCCCTGTCATTGGCTTGACGAGCAGGATTTGGGCTGTTTGTTAGGGCGAGTCTCGGCCGCGCACCTCGGCAGAGGCTCTGCGGCCCCCCGGTCCCCCGGGCGCGGGAGGCTGGGCTGAGATCGGCCCTTTGGGGTGGAGGCGGGGGCCAGGCCTAAGGAAGACAGACAGCCCGACAAAGTCCGCCTGGGAAGGAAGGGGACGAGGTGTGCTAGACAGAAACGGCCCAAGCCAGACCCCCGCTGGGTCCCCTGCTCTCCGCTGGCTGTAAAGAACTCTCAGTTGCCCATCCGCGGGCACACACACGTCTCTCCGACTGGGCCGGGCACGAGCTAGAACCTGGTTTCAGTTTTCCAGCTCCCACCGCTGCCCAAAGCCTTTCCCATTAGGACCCACCTGGTGCCCTTCCCAGCCTAAGCCTGCCTCCTCGGAGTTGGTGGGGTGCCCCGTGGGCCCTAGCGCTCAGGGTTCCTCCCGGGCTGGGGCACTGTGCACCCTGGGCGCCGGAGCGCCCGGCTCTGCGGGAGACACCCAGACCCTGGCACGCTTCATCTAAGGAGATGTTAAGGGACACTGAGCTATGAGGGAGTTCAGAGTGGCTGACAGCACTGTCAGTTGGGGTTACATCAGACAGCAAAACCGCGGCGCCTCCGCCCCGGGCCTCCTGGGCTTCCTAGAGGGCGGGAGGAGGGGCCTTCCCTGCGCTCCGGGAGCCTCCTGACCGGACGGCCACCAGAGGCAAGTCACTTCCTAATTGTCTCGATTTGTAAGAGGGTTTTGTGTTATTTATCTATCTATTATTTATAGGCGTCCCCTCCTATTCAGCGCCCGTGTATGTTAATTGTGTTATACCATTTAATTCTAACATCGGTCTCAAAAGAGCTCTTAATGAGAAAAGCATATACAACACGGATCACTTTACTATTCAGCTCAGCCAGATGGACAACCGCTAACTTTTTTTTTTTTTTTAATAATGAAATCTCCTTTTGACAAAGGGGCTCGGATGAATAGGCTCCAAATAACACCTCAAACACTTCTAATTGTTTTGCGGACAATATGCTAATCCGTGGGTTTGGCTTTGGTGTCTGTTGACATCGTTTCTCGTGCACTTCCAGCCCTTTGGCTCCCTTGGAAAAGGCAGCGCCAAGCGCACAAATCCCTCAGCCGCAACAGAAAGCAGACAGGCACTAGGATGCCCCCTACCCCCATCCGCACCATACCAAAGCCAGTGGGTAAAGCACCCGACCTACGGAAAACCCGTGAGGACATCCGAAGGTCCTTTCACCCACAAAAAAAACACAGCAATGTTCAAGCTAACATTCACCCAGCGGGGAAAGAAAGAGGTCCTTTTCCTTGTTTGTTAAGCACGGAGGCTATGAGTTATGATTTTTATGATTTTGAACATGTCACTATCGCCTCCCTTTTTCCTTTGCTCCCATGGGGACTTAGTAAAAAGTCTCCTGTGGCATTTCTTAGACTTTTATTTTTTAACTTAGGAGCCAGTACAGAGTCCCAAATCCCCAGAAGAACCAGCAGCATGATTTTCAAACACCTTTAAATATATATTTCCCACCAGTCTTCCCCTGATCATTTAACTTAAACACCTACTGCAGGACGCAGGTGCTCCATGCGCAACTGGTTCCCAGTAGATTCGAATTTCTCTCCATTCCTTTGGAGTTTGGCTTAAAAAAGGAAAATGCACCCAGATCTCAGAGGTCTGGATCGGTCTTTGTCTTAGCTCATTTGTTCCTTGAGTGGTCTGACCACTTTGTGAAGGATGCAGGAAAGGAGTGATGTCCTAGGGAGCTATACCTTTGTCCAGTCTCTAAAGGCACAAAGTGGATACGATCCGGACAAATCATAGACTTTAGTCCCCTTTGCACCTGGCCGGAAGGCCACCACGCTGGGCCAATGCAGGCCAGCCACCAGCTGCCACTGCTAGAGTTGCTCTCTGCCCTCTCCGCCTCCCAGTGACCAGCTCCCAGCCCAGACCTGGCCTCCTGACTTCAGATTTTACTAGTATGCACATCAAAGGTTACTTATTTTTTTTTGCAATGACAGATTGTCTTTATTCAAAACACCTTTGTTCAACAAATGAACAGAATAAGGAGATGAAATCCTTCTAGGTACATTTCCAAGACATCGTCAAAACATTTACGACCATTTAGGATGTTTTTATTCTTTCAATTTTTTGTTCACTTTCTACTTCCTGACTTCATAACCTGACATTCTGTCTAAAAGTAAACTTAGGTCTCTAGGAGCACTGCTTTATACAAAGTAAATAATCATGTGGGTCCTTTTGTATTACCTTTAAAGAAGCAAACACTATCATAGCATGAGTTTTAAATAGAAATGTTTCCCTTCTGTAGTTTAAAACTTTGAAGCCTTTTCCCCCCACACATGAAGAGCCAATGGCACCTACTTGTGTCTGATGACAAAACACAGAGCTAACTCTTTTCTTCGGGGTGCAAAAGAAAAAAAAATGCATATTCTAGATATAATACCAGGATCAGAGAGTTCTGGAGTCCAAAGCCCATCAGAAGAGAGAGAAGGGGACATAAATAAAACAAACTGCCTACTTTTTTTGTCCAAAGGGGGTACATTTGGAGATTTGATTTGGGACAGTTGGAGTAGGAACAACTGTATGGTGGTCATAATGTTCGCAAGTTTCTGGCACCTGTCTGCGTCTTGGGTCGGGTAGGACGCCCCTACCATCCCCCTGAAGAGAGAGGCAGAGTCTGGGGTAGGGTGGGGGGCTGCCGGCAGGGCTGGCCCCAAGGCGTTTGCAGGCCCAGGCTAGGCGCAGATGACAGGGTGCAAACCCCAATTCCAGGCCACCCTCCAGGTCTGGTGGGCCGGGCTGGGGGTTACATGGCTGTGGCGTGGGCTGACGAATAAGGGTCTATGCCAGTCTTGGTCATGCCGGGGAAGAGGATGTAGGCGACAGGGGGCTGCAGGGTGGAGGCAGACCAGGCGGTACAGTTACAGGGCACCACGTAGCCCGGGTTGGTGGGGGACGGGTGCGTGTGCGTGTGCTGGCTGGGGCAGCTGAGGCTGCCGAAGGCGCCGTTCTGGTAGCCCAGGGTGGACGCGTAGGGCAGCGCGCCGGTGGCCAAGGTGTGGGGCACTTCGCCCATCTTCTGGATGGCGCTCGAGCTAAACTGCGCAGGGTCCAGCAGGGAGTAGGGCGCCGAGGCGGGCGGCAAGAAGGCCCGGGCTTTCTCGGGCGCGCTCAGGAGGCCGTCGGAGGCCCCCACGGGCAGGCCGGCCGCCTTGAGCGGGTCCGTGTCGCCCAGGTAGGGCAGGGGGAAGACATACCTGTCCTTCTTGAGCAGGTTCTTGGGCTTGCGCCGCGGCCGGTACTTGTAGTCGGGGTGCTCCTTCATGTGCTGGGCGCGTAGCCTCTTGGCCTCGTCGATGTACGGCCGCTTCTCTGCCTCGGACAGAAGCTTCCATTCGGCGCCGAGGCGTTTGCTGATCTCTGAGTTGTGCATCTTGGGGTTTTCCTGGGCCATTTTGCGCCGCTGGCCTCGGGACCATACCATGAAGGCGTTCATGGGTCGCTTGATATGGTCTGAAGGTTTAGACATGGTCCCGGAGGCTGGGCGGCTGGGGGCGGGGAGGGCAGGGGTTCTGCAGGCGAACTGGGCGCGGTTGCCTGTCTGCCTGTCTGTGCGTCCTGAGCCGGGACTCTGCGCTCCCCTCGCCTCCGCACCGCCGAGGGGAAGCCAGAAAGAAGCGCTCACCCCGCAAAGTTCAGCTGATCATGCCAGTCTCACACCCAGGCAGGCCCCGGGGGGCGAGTGCGGACAGGAAGGGCGGGGGAGGAGAGGGTGGCGGGCCAGGATGCCGCCGACACTCGCCGGGGTCCAAGTACCGTCGTCTCTGCGATTTAGGGGCCAGGTAATTTGTTGGCGAGGGCAGGAAGCTCCTCCTTCTCCCCCCTCTCCACCTTCGCCTTCTCTGGTCCTCTTCTCTCCTGGGTCTACGGCCGAGGCGCCCTCCTCCCTCCCGCGGCTTTCCCGGAGCTGCTTCGCCTAGCGCAGCACCTGGCTGAGACTGCGGGGAGGCTGGTGAGCGCCAGCCAAAAGCGGCGAAGTTCAAAGGCGAGGTGGGCCGGGACAGCGCGCACTCTGACATAAGCGCGGGGCGGCGACTCCCCAACCTGGGCGCCAATCAGCGGCAGAGAAGGCGAGGGGCGCACCTGCCCGCGCCCAGAC
>NW_006287951.1:4645982-4652434 GCF_000327345.1 Myotis davidii | reverse complement strand
GGGAGAGACCCAGATGGGGAGGAGAAGACAGCGGCCAGCTCACGACTTGGATTCCGCATTGTTTCTGGCGCTTTCGACAAATGAAACTCTTTCTATCTGTTTTCTTTCCCGGTTTGCGAAGGGGAATTAAGGCTTCGAATACAAAGACCCTGGGAAGGGGCAGCGGAGGGAACGAGCCGAGAGCGCAGGTTGATAAATAGGACAGCCTTGTCACGAAATGCAAGGACAGCACTCTACCCCCCCGGCCCCCTTGTCAAAGATCCTTGGAAGAGAAAAAGAATCTATCAAACTCAGGTTTCAACGCGAAATAAACTTTTCGCGCCATATCCTCGGCCGTCCTTGGGCTGCGTTCTCACGGGGTGCCCCCGAGGCGCCGCCTCCACCCCTGCCCCCGCCGGAGGCGCCCGGCGAAGCCCTGGGCCCCGGGTTAGCTGGGCGGTGCGCTCCCCGACGATGCCGGAAGGCCTCGAGTCCCGCAGTGCAGAGGTTTCAGAACCTGGTTGGTGAGCCCTGAAGAGCCGCGATCTGCTCTTCACTTTCTTGGAGGTGGCGGGAATGGGATTTCCATCACGATTCCTACTTACCTTATTATTACTGAGTGTTTTTTAATCCTCCAACTTTCCCTCCACATCTGCCCACCCCGGAAAGGCAGCCTGAAGGCCAGCAGGCGCCCAGCCGGGGGTGGGGCTTGCCCGTGGCCCCTTCTGCAGCGGCGCTAGCGCCGAGTCCCAGGCGGCATCCGCACTCAGGGTCGGTTTGTCCCTGGGCGCCTCTGCCCACCCAGCGAGCACGCGAAACTCGTTTCTGGAAGTCAGATGAGCATTTTCGGGTAAAGAGGACGAAATAACCTGCAGAGCAGACCTGCGCGCCTGTTTCCTTTGAATAATTGCCTGCCCGATGTGAAATGCCCTTGGGGGAAATATTTATTAAATGGAAACCATTGTCCCAGGCCCAGCAGGACCTGCGCGTGTTCCAGGCTTATTGGCTTTTGCATCGGCCTCTCTCGGGAGGACGGACCAGAAATGTGCACAGCTCCGCGGGCTTGGAGGGGTCGGTGGTGGGGGAGAACCAGACAGAGAATTAGGAGGAGGGGAGAGAGGGTCTTTCTTTAGTATATAGCTGTCAAGTTTGAAGAAGACTTTGCTTCTCCTTCCTACAGTTACACAGACGGGTGTCATTTCTTAGCCTTAGCTTGCTCTTCAGATTATGCCCATTTTACAGATTAGGAAACTGAGGTTGAGAAAAGCCAAGTGATTTGCAAAATGTGACTCCAGTGGGACGTGGTGATGACGGGTGTACAGGATTTGAAAATCCCGATTTTGTTCTACCCCACACTGCACCACCTCGGATTTGCTGGTGCTGCAGTGAAACGCAGAACTCTCAAGGAGACGTCTGAGCCATCGAAATCAGCCACGCAGATAAACCACATGGAAAGGCTAATTGCCATGACTGGTTTTGACTCACTTGGGCTCTGAGGGGCCCTGACCTCCTTGATGATACACCTCCACGTGGACTGGCGAGCAGGTGCACGGTCTTTACATTGCACTCAGTTCCAGTCCTGGCCTCCACGCCTGTTTCCTCTGCAGATTTGATCTATCATCGGGTATCAGGGAGGAGTAGACGCACTTTTCAGCCCAGTTCCGGGAGGGTTTCCAAGAGGCTAAGGCAACCCTTACTCAGGTGGAACTAGTCTGCAGACCGAGCCCTGTTTTCAGAGCCTGCAGGTCTAGAGGATTTGGGAAAGGAATGACAGAAATACTCCTATCTGTGGAGGTCCAGCATCGGGCGGGGATCCACCAAACTCTCACATCAGAACACTCAGGGAACACTAACCCCACACACAGAGATTTGGGTTCATGCAAACCAACCTCTTGGAAACTGCTCAAGGAGGGGATCTGGCACAGGGTCTTAGCCAGTGGTTCTCAACCTTCTGGCCCTGTAAATACAGTTCCTCATGTTGTGACCCGACCATAAAATTATTTTCGTTGCTACTTCATAACTGTAATGTTGCTACTGTTATGAATCGTAATGTAAATATCTGATATGCAGGATGGTCTTAGGCGACCGCTGTGAAAGGGTCGTTCGACCGCCAAAGGGGTCGCGACCCACAGGTTGAGAACCGCTGTGACCCTTTCTCTCTTCTCAGCTTCCAGGCCAACTCTGCGATTGCCCCGAGGCTGCTCTCTTTCAGTCCCTCAATTTCCCCCCTCCTACTGCCTGGGCAGACTCTCGCTCGCTCAGCCCTGGTTCTCAATCCAAAAGTCTGGAGATTGGTACCAAGGGCTTGAAATGGTGGGGTGGCAGTTTTTGAGCCTGGCATTGCCTGACCTCCCAGGGTTCGGAGCCCCAGGGTGCCTGGGTCAGGCTGCACCGACCCTGACCGGCGCCACCATCCCCCTGCACTTCTTGACCTTGAGACTTGAACTCAGCGCGGGGAGACTTCTCCTAGGTGAACAGCGCAGCCGCACACACCCCTTACACAGTGCTGTTTGGCCGTGAGGTTTATTCAGGACTCCGTAGAGCTGGGCCCCACACAGGAGTTGCCATGATCCGGGGGCCTGACCTGGTGCTGTTTGCAGCCCAGACCTCTATCGTCTTTGCCGCTGCACATCCCTCTGAGCTCTGCCTCCCGGACAGGCCTGAGGCAGCGAGGCGGATGTCCTAAAGAGGAGACCCCTGGGGGAAGCAACAGCTTTGGTCACCGCTGGAACAAGCCTTAGGACAGAGGTCGCCTACACGCGCCTCCTACTTCATCAACAGTAGGAAGCTAGGACCTTTGCCCACTAGGCTACCCTGCAGGGCTGGGTGTCTCTGGGATAATAAGGCCTTTCTGCTTCCGAGTTCACCTGCAGATTTCGCGCACAGCCCCAGTGCGCGCGCCTTTACGCAAGGCTGGTCGGGGAACCCAGGTGTTTCCAATAGAAGTTGAGCGGTCACGACCTTGAAGGTCACCACTCCACGGACTTCTCGCCCCGCCCACTCTCTCCAGCGCCCCTCTAGGTGCGCGCACCTGGCTTTCGCTTCTGGGCCTTGGCAGCGCGCTCCCGCCCAACACCTGTGCGTGCCTCAGGTCTCTTAAAGGCTTCACCTGCTCTGGGGTGAGACCACTTTTAGGTTCTCACTCGCACAATCTCTGCTTCGCATGCCCTCTTTCCAGCCTCTCGTGGAGCCACGTCGCAGCCCGTGCAGGCCACCAGACTGCGAGCTCCTCCAAGGTGGTCGCTGCGCGCTATTCATCGTCCAGTGCCCAGTGGCAGCACCACTCTGCGCGCAGAGAAGACGCTGGGTAGTTTCCTTCTGCTCAGGCTTAAACTTTTCCAACAGGCCTTTCCCGACCTCGTAGCTTCGGAGACAGGCCCCCAGATGCAGCCTGGCAGCGCCAAGTGCGCCAATCCCGGGCTACCAGGCCCGCAGCCACCTGCCTGGCATCGACGCTCCGCCGCCCTCAGCCACCACCCGCTCCTCTCTAGTGGACAGAAGGTCTCTGCTCCGAGGCCTGCGGGACTGAACGACAGCCCGACAGCCCGGCGAATAGAGGAAGGTGTGCAGACCTTGGCTTTGAGAACGTGGCTGGGAGGTGGAGTGGAACAGGGGACCTTGCCACGTGGGTCGCATCCTGTGGGTTTTCGGAAGAGACCCAGAAAGTGGCCTGCGTCGTGGCGGGCGGAGGAGCTGGGCGCTCCCGGGACGCCCCTCCGGGATTCGGGGAGGATCCGAGCGGAGTTCCAAGTGCAGGTTTCCAAGAGGCTCTGCGCGCAGCCGGCTGCAGCTCTGCGGTGAGTGTGAGCGCCAGGCACACCGCTGTTCAGCTACCTGGGCGTCAATCCGGCCCGTCTCTGAGCGTTTCCAACCCAGAAGCCAACTTGAGAGTGATAGAATGATCTCGGGAAATAACGCGCTTCGGTTAAATCAGAAACTTTTAATTTTCTTATGAGCGAAAATATTTTAAAACAGGACAACCTTGCCTCCCCCCCCGCCCACACCCCCTTTTCTGTCTGTTTTCAAATTCAGAGACTTCATATATCTCATCTCTCGAGAGTGCTGGAAGGGACCCAGGACTCTGGTCCTATTAAGACAGTTCCTGGTAATTGCTCTAGGGCCAAAAAGTTTGCCCACCCCTTCCCTCCAGAGCCCCAGCCCAGCCTGCTAGGAGAGTTTTGAAATTTTGTAAAACTCCACGGGGCCCTCGCACAGTTCGCCCAGGAGGGCGCGGCTTCCAACAAGAAACAATTTGAAACAGAACAAACTCTGGTCCCAGAACAAATGCCTGGAAAGCCTGCCTAGAGCGCCTTTGCCTACGCGGAGCTGGCAGAGCTCTCCGCTGAAGGACACTTCTGTCTCGACGCGGGGAGCGCGCCCAGGTAAGGAGACTTTTTGATACTTCAGACTGCCTTAACTTGAGTAGCTGGAGTCTCTTTGTAGCAGAGACCACGTGATCACCCATGTGGTGCAAGTTAATAGATGATCACTTCAGTTACTTTGTGTCCTGGTTTCCTTGTCTGTAATGGGCATAATTGGAATATTATTAGGACTAAATAAGTTATTACCAGGAAAGCCCTTAGAACAGTGCTTGGCATATGAAACTGCTCAGTAAATGGTCAGGTTGTATTATGTTGTTATTACATAAATAAGGAGTTAATTTTTTGACGGTGATAAGTGATTAACAGTGAATCAGGTTGATGAGACAGGAGCTGAGATGAGGAAGGTATTTACATTGGGTGGTGGGGAACCTGAACACAGCAAAGAGCCAACCTTGTGGAGGATGGGGGCGGGGGTGCGGTACAGCAGGAGAAGCAGGAAGTGGCACCACCTGGAGAAGAGACTAACTGAAGGTAGCTGAAGGATTTAAGGAGCCAGTGTGGCTGAAACCTAGCCATGACCCTGGGCAGAGTATACGGAAAAGTTGGGGGAAACTGGGGAAAGGCTGGGTGATTCCTGGGCTCAGATTATTCAATCTTGTAGATTCCATTGGCGTTCGTTTCATTCACATGTATTGGGAAGTCATTGGAATGAAACACACCAGAATTATTTAACAACAATCCCAGCCACCATGCACAAAACATACGAGTTTTCAGACATTTTACTTGTGGAGGCCTCTCATCTCCAATTACAGGCCGGAAATTTTATAAATAGATAGATTTTTATTTGCCCTGGGTCAACTGCTTGACCATTCCTTAAAGAATCTTGCCACCCTCCGGAATGCTTTGGGCTCCTGTTCTCTCTCCTTTCAGGAATTGAGGCATAAACAAAGAGATGGTTATTCATAAGCTGTTCATGATTCTGACAACATGTCCACTGATAGTAGATACAGTGGGGCCTTGACTTATGAGTTTAATTCGTTCTGAGACCGAGCTCGTTAAAAGAGCTCCTTAACTCAAATTACTCTATCAACTCAATGCAAAAAATTGGCCGAGAGACAACTGGTATCTCAAAAAACTCGTTAGTTGGAACACTCGTAAGTCAAGGCCCCACTGTATTAGCACAACAATGCATCCTTGCCTTATTCTTCCCACTTTCCACCAAGTGGAGTTCTCCTGCTTCCCTGTGGAGGGCCCAAGGCTTCTAAGTTGGCCTTACCTGGAGAAATTGAGTCTACATATAGCCATCTTGAATATCTCCACTTTAGAAATACAGGATTTGTATATGAGTAAATGGGGTTTCTTAGGCTTAAAAAAAATCCCAGCGGTTAGAAGAACAGGAAAGACATTTTGTTTCTAAGAATAAAAGCCAAAAGAATGTCAGCATTGTATGCCTCTGCCTTGGGTTTTCTTGTGCTCAGGGTTTTCACATGCATTAGGGCTCCCCCACCCCCATTCTTCTAACTGTAAGAATCTTGGTCAGCTTTTATCATAAATAATACTCTTTAAGGCTCTGTGTGGATAAAAATACTACTTCCTCTCTTTTGTGGCACCTGCCTTTGCTCACAACCTAAATAACAGGAAATATTAGGTCACTCGGTAGTTGCAAAAGATGCTACATTAAATGCTTATTTTCATGTACCTGGTGTTTCTTTAAAGCATCCTTTTTACATGTTCTGAAGCCCAACAATCCTTAACATTTTATTTAATAAGAAAGTCATTGAAGTATTTGTTGAGTGAATTGGTGGTTAAGTAGAAAGAACTATCAATATAAAATCCAAGACTTAGGGTTTCTAATTACTATGAGTCCTCGGACAAATTACTTGACTTATCTTGGCCCCCAGTGAAACAAATTACCTTCAAATGTAGTGACTTAAAATAACAAACTTTTATTATCTTATGTGGTTTCTGAGAGTCAAAATCTAGGTGCAGCTTAGCTAGTTGGTTCTGACTCAGGGTTTCTTATGAGAGGGCATGAAGATGTTGGAGCTACAGTCATCTGAAGGCTTGATTGAACTGGAGCGTCTGCTTCCAGACTTCACTCATGTACCTGTTGGCAAGAGGTCTCTAGTTTTTCACCACATGGTCTTTCCC
>NW_006287951.1:4643689-4645971 GCF_000327345.1 Myotis davidii | reverse complement strand
CCCTAAAGACTGCTCACAATATAGTGTCTTGATTCCCCCTGTGCAACTGATCGGAGAGGGCCTGAGACAAAAGCCTGGTACAGTGTGGGAGGAGGCTAAAGAGGAGTGTGAATACCGGGAGGAGGGATCATTGGGGGCTTCCTACCAGAGGCTCCAACTGTGTAACAGAGGGGAAGAGCTTTGTAGGCAGCAAAACACCATCACTCTAAGTTACCCTCCCTGATGCTCTTTCTTCCAGATACAATCACAGCTAGTTGCTAGCTATTGGCAGAATTGTGCAGAGAACCTCATTTTGTCCTAAATTCTACCACTTCCCTCTGTTAGCACAAATTTGGCCCTGCTGGAGCTGGCTCTTGCCCTTTTTCCAGTTTCTTTAATGCCATCCTGTCCCTCATCATTCTCATCCCAAAACTGTGTTTTATTAACTTCTATCAGTTGAATCCCAGCGAAGGCTCACTAATTATTAGGGTGTCAAAAAAAGACTCGAGAAGCTGGGTTTTAGAAGAGGACTGCTGAAGACCCAGTTCTGTGTGACCATGATGGGGAGATTACAGGCAGTGCTGCTGATACTACGGGGAAGGGAGCCCCTTGTACCACCTCTGAAATGACATCACTTCACTCTCGGTCTGCTTTTTAACTAATTCTGATATCTATAGTTATATAAGATGTGATAATAGGGGAAAGGACAATCTTTTTAATATATGGTGCTGGGAAAACTGGACAAGCACATGAAAAACAATGAAACTCAACTATTATCTTGTATCATAAACAAAAATCAACTCAAAATGGATTAAAGACTTGAATGTAAGATCTAAAACCATATAACTCCCAGAAGAAAACATAGGGGGTAAGCTCATTCACATATATCTTGGTGATGATTTTTTAAAATCTGACACCAAAAGCAAAAATAACAAAAGCAAAAGTAAACAAGTGGGACAACATCATACTAAAAAGCTTCTGTACAGTAAAAGAAACATTCAACGGAATGAAAGCCCGCTGAATGGGAGAGACTATTTGCAAACATATATTTGATAAGGGGTTGATATTCAAAAATGTAAAGCGCTCACACAGCTCAATAGCAAAAAACAAATAATCTGATTAAAAAATGGGCAGAAGATCTGAATGGACATTTTTCCTAAGACATACAGAAGGCCAACATGTACATGAAAATATGCTCAACATCATTAATTATCATAGAAATGCAAATAAAACTACAGTGAAATATCCTCTCACACCTGTTAGAATGGCTATTATAAAAAAGACAAGAAATAAGTATTGGCAAAGATGTGGAGAACAGGGCAGCCTTGTGTACTGTTGATGGAAATGTAAATTGGTATAGACACTGTGGAAAATGGTATGGAGGTTCCTCAAAAAATTCAAAGTAGAACTACCATATGATGCAGTAATTCCACTTCTGGGTACTTATCTGAAGAAAATGAAAACACCAACTTGAAATGATATATGTATACACCCCCATGTTCATTGCAGCATTGTTTACAATAGCCAAGTTATGGAAACAACCTAAGTGTACATGTATGGATGAATGGATAAAGAAATTGTGGTGTGTGTGTATAAATGCAATGTTATTCAGCCATAAAAAAGAATAAAATCTTGCCATTTATGACAACATAGATGGATCTTGGGGGCATTATGCTAAGTCAAAGACAAATAATGTATAATTTATATGTGGAAGCTAAAAGTCAAAACAAAAGCCAAACTCAGACAATAGATTAGTAGTCAAAAGGTAAAAAGAAAGCCATGGCTGGTGTTGTTCGATGGTTAGAGTGTCAGCCAAGCACAGAAGGGTTGACAGTTCGATTCTGGGTCAAAGGCACGTACCTGGGTAGCAGGTTCCATCCCCTCCCTGCTCATTGCTCAGTGTGGGTCTTGACAGTTCGATTCTGGGTCAAAGGCACGTACCCGGGTAGCAGGTTCCATCCCCCCCTGCTCATTGCTCAGTGTGGGTGTGGGAGGCAACCAATCAATGTGTCTCATTCACATTGATGTTTCTCTCTCCCTCCCTCCCTTCTTTCCACTCTCTAAAAATCAATGGGAAAAATATCCTTGGGTGAGGATTAACAGTAAAAAGAAAAGGTTAAAAGATTACTCTACACAGCAAAGCTATCATTTAGAACTGAAGGTGAGATAAAGGGCTGCACAGACAAGAAAAATCTAAAGGAGTTTACCACCAAACCATTATTACATGAAATGTTAAAGGGTGTTCTTTGAGAAAAGGAAGAAGAAAAAAAGTTTAAAAATAAGAACAATAAAATGGCAATCAA
>NW_006287951.1:4589730-4643632 GCF_000327345.1 Myotis davidii | reverse complement strand
GACTAAAATAGAAACAGAGTCAAGGAAACATGAAACAGATGAAGGAATCTCAGAGGGAAGGGAGGAGGTGGGGCAGGAAGAGACTAACCAAAGATCTTACATGCATATATGCATATATGCGTTACCTATGGATACAGACAATAGGATGGGGAAGGCCTATGGGGCAGGAAACCTGGTGGAGGGGTCAATGGGGGAAAAAGGAGGGCATCTGTAGTACTCTCGACCATAAAGATTTTAGAAATCAAACAAAACAAAAATGGTAAAAAGAAAAACAGTTAAAGAAAAGGAGTAAAATAATAATTAAAAAACCCCCACACACAAAAAGGGAAAATATGTGTAAGTAACCAAACCATTATTACATGAAATGTTAAAGGGTGTTCTTTGAGAAAAGGAAGAAGAAAAAAAGTTTAAAAATAAGAACAATAAAATGGCAATAAATATCTATCAATAGTTGAATCTAAAAATCAAAAGAACACGAAATCTAATGAACAAAATAAACTGATGAATAAAATAGAATCAGAGGCCTGGAAACATGGAACAGACTGAGGAGTCTCAGAGAGGGCTTGGGGGCAGGGGGCGGGGGCAGGAGAGCAGGGAAGAGACTAACCAAAGATCTTACATGCATATATGCATATATGCGTTACCTATGGATACAGACAATAGGATGGGGAAGGCCTGGGATGGGGCAGGAAACCTGGTGGAGGGGTCAATGGGGGAAAAAGGAGGGCATCTGTAGTACTCTCGACCATAAAGATTTTAGAAATCAAACAAAACAAAAATGGTAAAAAGAAAAACAGTTAAAGAAAAGGAGTAAAATAATAATTAAAAAACCCCCACACACAAAAAGGGAAAATATGTGTAAGTAAAACATTAATTAGCAATCAATTGATGAGGAGCCAGTACATTCACTTAGAATATGCTGATCAATTTGACCTTTTTTGTTTGTTATTTAAATGTTATTTTACTGAAATAATACATTCATGCATTTAAAAAAGTCAGATAGTATTAAAGTCTGGGAAGTCGCCTGCCCCAGGACACTCCTGCTCTTCACTGTCCCCCAAAGAGCTTCTCTCCAGAGGTAGTCATTTTCCATTACTTGAGAATCTCTTCACATCTCCATATTTCTAGAGAATGTGCGGACTGTTATTTATTGCTTCAATAGGTGAGAAGTTAGTTCTCTGACCCTGCCTTCACCTCCTCCACTTCCCTTCTTCCACCCTCCCAATGTAGTAGTAGTTCTATTATAGTTTCTTTTTTTGTTAAATTAGCAGCGTTTACATTATGCCTATGCAAGTATTCATAGTTGTGTATTATGACTGTTTCCATTTTTTACTTCCTACTCATGGCCCTATTTCCCATTTACTTGGTTTGCTTTGTAACTGTCACTGATTCTCCCCAATCTTCCCATAGCCCCTCATAATTTCCCTCCAGGTCAGCCATGTCAGGGAGTCTACCATTCTCAGCTCTTTCTCAGAGACATCTTGTCTGGAGGCCCTTTCCTTCAGTGTTGAACTTTCTATTTTCCATTTCTCACATCTTCCCCTTTCATGTCCACTCCATGTTTTGTTGGAGCGTAACTTGCAGTATTTTTATCAGGTTGAAGAGATGGCATAACAATGGCAGTCTTCTAAGTCCCACTGCCCCAGTATGGAGTGGTTGCTACTCTGCCTGGTGCCTGTGTTCTCCCTTCATCTTCACCCAGAACATTTCCTTTACTTCTCCTGTGTTGGAGCTTCAGTTTTTGTGTCCTGTCTTCCCCTTCGTATTTCATCTTTCACGCTTTTCAGTTATACCTTTTCCTCACTTTTGCTCCTCTCCTGGGCTCTGGCCCCCTACCTCTAACTTTCTGAGCTCCGCTTTGTCTTACCTCCCGGCATTCTTTCTCCTCTGCCTTCCAGGGGCCAGTGCCCTCATGCTGCCCCGTGGCAGTCCTGCTCTTTGCGAAGTAGCACATGCCCCTCTACTCTTATTAGAACTCTCCCTAAAAAACATACAAGGGAACAGTTATATCTGGAACAGCCCTGACCTAGGGCTCTGGAAGAGCTGACATCTCTGATTCTTATGTGAGTTAGTGACAAGAGGGGAAGTTCAGTCATGACCTAGACCTGGCAAAGCCTCCTCAGCCTCATTGTCGATGGCCCAACAAGACTTGATGGAGGAGTTGGGTAGAGGGGAGGATTGGTCATTCGAGGTCATTGTCCACAGGAATTTCAGTCAGACCAGTGAGGCAAGACATAGACTCAGAAAGTAATTCGAGAGCTTGTTTGGAGTTTCTAGCAGGGGAACATGTACCCTTGCCTAAAGACCAGTCCTCTCCGCTGGAGGGAAGGGGATCCTCTTTGACTGAGCCCACAGCTTCGGCAGTAATGCACATGGATCAGTGAGAGGGGAAGGGGACATCTGCCTAGCCAGCCAGGTCAGCTGAATCAACCCTGGCAATCAATGGGGTGACAGATGTTACAGCCAGGTCACCCTCATATCCTGAAAGTAATTTGAGAACAGACAATTATAGCAGGTAGCAGCCAACAATTATTGAAATTTTCTTTTCTCATATTATATACCAGGTGCTATGCAAAAGCTCTTTACATGCATTATTTTATTTAATACTCAATAAGCCTGAGTGGAGAAATTTGTTATCCCATTTTGAAGAGAAAGAAACTGAGGCCCCCTAAAATTTAGACAGAACTACCCCAAGTCAAAGAGCTAGTAAGTGCTGGATCAAGGATTTGAACTCAGGTTCAAGAGCCCTTATCTTGCTACCCCGCTTCCCCTCAATATGACCTAGTGTGAACTTGGGTGGAGCCTAAGCATGGTAGGAAGCAGAGGAGGACAGCACAGATCCTTGAGGGCTAGATCTTAACAGAAAGCTCCTTGAGCAGGGGCCTTGACCCTCTTCTTTCATGAAAGGATGGGAAAAATTGTAAAAGCTGAGGAGAAGAAAGAACGCAGTTCAGGTTGGGAGGTATGTGCATTGGAGCAGGTACAGAAATGGGATGAAGGACTCATTGTGAGCTGGGAAAAGGTGAAAAGCAAGGTCAACCAATAGCATTTAATGACAGAATGAGGGGCTGGCAATCTATTAGATGGGCAACCAAACCCCAATTTCTGTACATTTTGGAGATGAGGAGTGAGTGATTAAAAATGGGACTTGATGAAGTTCAGTATGGGAGTGTTATATAGATGGATGAAAATGGGAAGAATTTGGAAATTACTCTGTACTTACTGCCCCTATTTATTCAGGGTAAGCATTTGTAATGTCTCTACTAATACATTTTTTCAATAAATTTCCCTAAATTCTTACTTGTATCAGAAAGCAGAATGTCCAGTTTGCTGATGAGGACTTATTTTGGCCTGTTATTATGGTTTTAACCAAATATATCTTGCAGCAGTTCTTTGCTAAAAATATTTTTAGGTTTGTACTTACTATGCTAGAGTGGATTGATCCCCTTATCAACCTATGCTCAACAGCTACATTCAGTTGGATAATTTTAGCAATGATTAGTCTTCTCTATAAATCAGGACAGTCCATTTATAATCCTCAAATTATCATTTAAAAGTTAATCTCAATCCTTGTATGTCACAGTGCTTATTATACACAGAGATTATTTGTTTATTAATCTCCACAATAGACACAGATAAAGAGAGAAAGAAGCCTCCTTGGACTGGTGTATCAAGGGTCACTTATGTACTTGCAGGCCATGGGGTGAGGATTGGTACATAGGTCTGTCTGATCCTATTCTAGCAGACTGTCTTGCTGAAATACTTGCTTAAAGATGTCCAAATGTAGGGCATCTTTATTGGACATGTGAAGATGGACTTGAGCTGAGTAAGTAGGTCAGATACCTTGAAGTTTTTTCATGGTTCTGGTTGGTGGCACAGACCCCCCTCCTCATTTATGAACCGTCCTATTGTGATTCTCTGACTTGTGGTGGGCAATGCTGACTGCCCAGCTAACAGTCATTTCCCCTATTCTCCTTTGCTAATCAGACCTTGAGTCTTTTCAATGTCCAAATACCCAGGGGTTGTTTGATTAAACTTGTAATAGACTGTCCATCTGCTTTCCAGTGATTGGCTTAAAGATGCGCATGTGTCCCAGTCTGCTCTGGGGTGGGGTTCTAGGAAAGTTTTCCTTGCTCTTCAAAAGACGTGCACAGAAGGAAATGATCCCCAGTTTTTCTGTTTGGAGATGTTGTTGTCTACATGTTACCACTTCACCATTGGAGCTAGGGTGGCCTTCTTAGAACCTTGAAGGGATGGCTAAAGAGAACACATCAAGAAGATGAGGATGGGGTACAAGGGGAAGAATCGAGTTCCTTGATGACTTTGTCTCGTTGCTGAATAACCACTTTTGGAACCCAACTTTGAAACTTCTTGATATGTGAGAGAATTTATTTTCCTTTTCGTTCAAGTCCTTTCTGGTTAGGTTTTCTGTTGGTGCAGTCAAACGCTCCCTGTTTATTGCAAAGCCTCCCTTCTTCACCGTCTCAGGTTTTGTCTAGGAATGGATTTAGCTGAAGTTATACAACCTGGCTAAGCGTTTACGTGTAGAGTTTGAAGCTCTTTTTGGTATGCACATCTGAGTCTTATTTTTATGGATTTTCTGTTCAATTGTATTCTATTTTCACATGCTTTAATGTAGTAAAATTGTGATTATTTTTACTGACCAGTTTATTTGGGTTGGCATCAGCTTGCTGTGTAAATAACCACTCAGTTTTACAATCCAGGAGGAATGGCAATAAGCTGGGCTGAATTTCTCACTGTAATTATCTTAGAACAGTAGATACTTTCTACTTTACAGCTGCTGGGAAACATGATGTGACCCCAACAGGATTGGGAGTGTGGAGAGCCCCCCCCCCCCTCACATTATAGCTTCTTAGGTCCTATCCTGAGTCTTATGATTGTGCTGATTTCAGCAGTCCCGTTGCAGCTGTGTGGCTGCTCAGGCGCCCCTCTATTCATCTATTGTTGTGACTGCACTCCCTTCGGTGAGGCTGCACTAAAGATCCTCCAGACTGTAGTCATTCCCCCAGTGAAGTCTCTTTTCATCTCTCCATGTTCAAACTTGGCTGTTTCTTCCCCATCTTTTTTACCCTCCCCATCTCAGAAGAAGAGTTGTTCTTCTTTTTCTTAAAAGTTCCCTCTACCACTGCACCATTCCTCTATCTTCTTCCTACTCTAGGGCCTGGGCCCTTTTTATTAACAGGTTTCTGCAAAAAATATAATCCTTTCTGCCTAGAGATGGACTCTAGTTTCTGTTGTCCTGGGACAAAAAACAAGCTGACCGTACTCCTTAATCAATGTACCATCGCATGATCCCTTTTCCCTTCACAAAATCTTTCTTGCTTTTGCATGACAGGACTAGGAGAGAGCCGTGCTGAGTTGCTCCCTGGAATGATCTTGGGATAGTAGGTTCTGCTCCAGATTTCTAGAGTGGAAAGTTCGTGCCTTTGTTTCCATGTCTTTCCTGCACCTCCGGTCCTGCATACCAGGGAACAGATGTGCATACCCTTCTGTTCCCTGATTCCACAAATTACCAAAAGCGAACTAGCAAAGGCAGCCAGACTCTCCTAATTACAAATGCATGACCTTCGCTCAGCCCTGCTTTCCCTTGACCATTTGCAGTAGTTGGTGGTACTGTCCATCCTCTAAACTTTTCTGTCCAAAAGGTGCTGCCCTCAGCCTTCTGCCTTCTCCCTTTTCACTTTCTCTCTGGGAGAGCCCAGTCCTGTGTTGAAACATATCAGCTGAATTAAGATGAGCTTCTAGCCAAGAAGAGTCTGGTTAATCTTGTACCAGGGACACTTCAATGTCTTTATCTTCTAATAGCTCAACAGATGTCTGCTCAGTGGACTCAGACCTGCCTTCTGCTCTGACCTCTTCACCAAGTTCTAGTCCTGCTTCTGATTTCTCTGTCCAAAGCAGAAAGTATCTATTTTTCCATCTATGCTAACTCCCCACTCTTCTTCCTTGTTTATTTCTGCCTGTAGTGGCATTATTCATTGGGGCTGGGAACATTGGTATTCTCATGGACTCTTCTTTTTCCTTCTCTCATATACTGCCAACCACCTTCTTAATGCCTGCCTCCGTTTCTTTTCCCATCTTTAGCTCTTGTTGCTTCATTCCTCAAGTGACAAGTGCTTCCTTTGCTTCCAACTAGTGCACACAGTAACCACCTTTCTGTTTTAAAACCGGACTTAACACTCCCCCTGTTATGCCTGTATTAAGAAGCCTCAGATAACATGGATGAGGTGTCCACTGCTTTCCTGGCTCATAGGGAAATATCCAATTGTTTTTTCCCAGACCCCCTTTCCCTCCATCCGTCTGCCACCCCAAGGGGTTGGGAGTATTAGATAATTGATTTCATGTAGATGGTGGGATCAGTTGGGGCAGAGAGAAGCCGGCAGTATCCTCAGGTTGATGGCACTGGGCATAATTCAGTTTGCTCTCAGCAACCTGGTTGTCAAGGTACAATGGCTCTACCAACCCCCCTTCCAGTAGGACTGAATTTCCCCTTCCTTCCCATGTGTCTCAGTTGCCCCATGCTTCCTCCTCTTCCCCTTTCTCATGGTGAGTCTAACTTTGATCCAGGTAGTAGAAAAACCTCCCTGGGTAAATAATCACCCAAATCCTCTGCCTTTGCTTTGAGGCACTTGGTCTTTGTAGTTGCTTCCTAATTGAGTGGCTCACAGTTATGGACACCTG
Source organism: Myotis davidii (assembly GCF_000327345.1). Lineage (NCBI taxonomy): Eukaryota > Metazoa > Chordata > Mammalia > Chiroptera > Vespertilionidae > Myotis > Myotis davidii. The sequence continues at coordinate 4,636,930 of NW_006287951.1, read as the reverse complement.
TGAGAGAGTCGGGGTGAAGGCAATATGCTGAAATGCAGTTAATAAGGAAATACTTGCCACTCTTATATGATCCTTCTTTCTTTAAAGGAAATTTCAAGGATCTATTTGAGTTTTAGCTTCCTATACAATAAAACTGTGGTAATAGTGCCTTCCCCACAGGTTGATGTGAGGATCAAAAATGAAATATAATCTAGCAACAGTCCTGGCTTGGAACAAATAGGAGTAGAATAAAGTGTTATCACTTCATTATTCCTCTTCCTTACCCTGTCTCCAAATAGCCTATCACTCTCACCCTCAAGTTGTATACATTATATCTTCTCCATTTCATTGTCCAGAACTGAGTCACATGACCGAATTGTTAAACCCAAGTTAAGTCTGGATTTCTGTCTTGACATGGAAAGCTTCCAGTTACTGAATTTAGTGTAATATTTTGTTCCACATTTTCTCCATTAATAGGTACTCAAAACATATCCCCAATCATGCCAAGGTCTGTGAAATATATGGGTTTTAGAAAGAGGTCTATATCTGCTAAAGAGTTAGGAACAGCTGTGCTAGAATATCTTTCAAGCCTATTGCACCCTTCCTCTTTTGGTTCTTATTTGCTTCTCTTTCCTTTCTGTTCCTCCAGAGGCTTGGAGGGTATTCAGGGTAAAGAAATAACAAGAAATTAGCAAGGGCACTGCCAGGCTACTTTTGCCAATGGGAGGGGCAGGGCTTCTCCAGAAGAGGGCAGAGTGGACACAGCATAAAGCAGAGCTTGGCTCTTGATGACCTCTCAGTAATTGCCTATTGAATTTAATGAGCTCTTATAGGAAGGACAAGAGGGAGCCTGTGTAATTGCTTAGTGAAGAACTAGCCCCAAAGATGAGTGATCTGTTTATGGTGGAAAACTTCAAGCCAGTTTCATCCAATTCAGTGAATTTCTTCTGAGACCTAATATGTATAAAGCATCATGGCTGGTGTTGCGTGATGCTATGTAGTTCACACTCCTGCCATCAAAGTTGAACAGGAGTTATGTCATATACAAGATACCACATGACACATGCTACTAATCCAATTGATGAGCAAAATGGCAGCATCTGAAAAGCAATAAACTAGTGGCTCTTCGGACTATATTGAAACCTTATAATTCTATCTGGAGGAAATTTTGCTCCTCCTCTCCTTCTCCTCTCCCTCCTCCTCCTCCCCCTCCTCCTTCTCCTTCTCCTCTCCCTCCTCCTCCCCCTTCTCCTCCTTCTCCTCCTCCTCCTCCTTCTCCTTCACCTGCTTCTTCTTGGCTGCAAAAAGCTTTATTGTTTCATTTGGTCCAGTGCATGGGAGAGGGCTTCAGGGTGGTTAAAAGAATGGCTAGTAGTTTCGGGAAGAGGCTCAGGTAAAAGCCAGACACCAGGGGGATGCAGAGGGGCCCCTCAAAGTCCTCTGGGCTCCAAAGGCTACTAGTTGTGCTTGAGGGTGAGCCTTTGGAAGAGATATCGCCCAGCCCAGCCCGGGGCCAACCAGCCTGCGGAGGTGAGTCAGGTGTAGCCCATCTTCTTGATGAGTTTCACCTCCTCACCCAGGAAGTGGTTCTCCAGGAGTCACAGAGCTGAGGGTCCGCACAGGGTAGAACCCAGGGTCTGCAGCTCCAAAAGGGCCTGGTTCAGGTTCCTGTCCAAGGCCAGGGTGGTTTCCATGGCGTCCTGAGTTTTGCCCACTCATCTGGGGAGGCTTCAGCACGTCCTGGAAGAGAATGCGGCCACCACGCTTGTTTTGCAACTTTAAGAGACACTCAGCGCCCTCTCGCTTCTTCTCTGCCAACTCGCGGAAGAAGCGGCCCACGCCCTCGAGAGCCACATCATCCCTGTCCCTGTGGAAATAGAAGCCCAGAGAGAGGTAGGTGTGGGAGGCCCGCAGAGGCAGGCTGGCCAGGTGGTTGGCCGCAGCCCCCACGTCGGTGGAATAATTCTGACTGATGTGGGAGTGCATGGTTGTTTGGCAGTAAGGAGTTAAGGTAGAAAAAAACCAAGCCAGTGTGTTGGCTGGTCCTGGAGGTGGTTCTGATGGTGGTGACTGGATAAGATGTAGGGGAGTGGCCGGAGGCTGGAAGGAAGGCCATTCCTTGGTCTGTTCTGTCCAAACACTGTTGAAGCAAGAGACAGATCTGGGACCCCTGAGGGCACTGCCGATACAAGGTTTCTTTACTGTGGGTTTTCTATAACCTTTAGTGTGCCAATGGGCTTTGTGAAACTTTAAGAGAAGAATGCTGTATGAATCATTTGACAAATTTATTTGGCCAAGGAATTCTTTCTCCAGTGGTGTGGTCTAGTGGAATATGTTGTGGGTATGACTGCCCCAGCCTAATCAAATCTAATGATACTATCCATTAAAAATGAAGCACCTGGCCTTAGCCAGGTGTCTCAGTGGTTAGAGCACTGGCCCATGGACTGAAGGGTCTCGGGTTTGATTCTGGTCAAGGGCACATACCTTGGTTGCAGGCTTGATCCTGGTGCTGGCACGGAGCTCCCATATTTCTGATATTGTGCCCTGTTTAGAACTGACATCTCTCTTTTGGGAAAATAGTTAACAATGGGATTACTTTACCAGGGGAGTAACACTTAAGTCAACATCACCTCTGTGTATGGCCAGTGCGATTTCTCCAGTAGCACCATACAATTGGAAACCTATTTGTGGTTTCCCCAACACAAATTTGATATGAAAGTGAAAAAGAGTCCAACAAATTATATTGCAAATTTGAAATATAATTTGTCTTAAGACAATGTGTTTTAGGTAAATTAGTTATCCAAAAATAATAATGATACAACTATGATGCCTATTTCAGGGCAGCCATGATGGCCCAACTCCCTCAGGGTTAGTTCTGGTGCACTATCCTGACCAGGTCCATGCTTCTTGACTTGAGGGCAAGAAGCCAGCTCCTATGAGTCACTAGAGACTGCTGAAAAATATACAAGAATATTAAGAAGAGGGTTACAAAGTTAATTGCTCCTGTTTTAAGCACACAATTTTAGATTTTTATGATAAAACATTATTTTGAAAGTTGCCTATGATTCTGCTTCCTAAGTGCCAGTTACAAGTTATAAAATCACATACTTTTTTCCTGCTAAAATTTGTATATAAAATGGTGAGATATATATTTTAAAATCATAGGATATATTTTGAAATCAAGCTGTCAAAGTTTCATAAGCCGTATCTACTGATGATGCTAAAATACTTCACATATGAGTGAGGTATAATTATAAGAGAACGGGGTTGATTTATATGTATGGTTGATGGAATCTGTGTCATTTCTCTATTAGTCGTACTTCAAAGATAGAAAGTAGAGTATAGTAACGTTGGTGTCAAACGTGTTTCAATCTTTCACGCTTAGGCAAGTCATTAAGACCTTCTAAGCTTCAGATTCTGTGACTATAAAATGTGGACAATAAAAGTTCCAACCTGAAGAAATTATGTTCAATAAGATGGGTTGAAGAAACACTAAAATTTTCCACTCATACACCAAGTCACCAAAAGGAAATACAAAGCTAAGTTTTAAAACACAGGGGACTGTCTGTGTATTAGACATGAGAGTCTTTCTTAATGGAAAAAAGCAGAACAGGAACCAGGTCAGTAAGCAGAGGCCACCATACTGCCGTTGAAGGGCCCAGGTGGCCTCTGGGCTTTGTACATCTCTATGAGTCTGAAATGGCTGCCACTGCCATAAGACCGCCCCAACCAGTAATAGGGGACAAACTATATGGGTGACCCACAAATAAACTGACCAGTAACTTGGGAAGGTCACCAAAAAAAGTGAGAAAGTGTGACAGATTGTATTTTTAACTGGCCATAAGAACATTTCCCATCCCACATACTCTATTTATAATGTGGCTTTGACACACCTGCCATTGAGAGCTGGAATCTACATTACCATCTCTTAAACTCAGGCAGGTTTACTAGTATGACTATGGCCAAAGTGGTTATGGGGACTTTCAAGGATAATTGATAAAAGGTAATACAGCTTCCACATTGGTTTCTCAGATGTTAGCTCTTGAAACAAAATCACTCCATGAGGAAGCTTAAGTACCCCTTGTTGGGGTCCACATGAAGAGAAACCAAGGAACATGATTCTCAGCCTAGGCGGAGCTCCCATTATCTCTCTCTCTATCTATCTGTCTATCTATCTATCTATCTATCATCTATCATCTATCTATCTATCATCTATCTATCTATCTATCTATCTATCTATCTATCTATCTATCTATCATCTATCTATCAACTATCTAACTATTGAAAAACATTCTCAATTTATTATCTGAATAGCATATGGAATGAGATGAAGAGTGAATCAGTAAGCCAAAAAGTTGAGTTAAGCAATTTTCCAGAATATGATACAAAGAGAAAAACTGATGAAAAGTAAGTATAGTCCTAGCTTCCCTAAGGTGGAGAAACGAACAGAAGGGCAGCAACCACTACCCATAGATGACCATTCCACAAGCATTCTGTAAGTTAAAGCACAGGATTTTGTGGGAAATCCATAAGTAACTTGAGCCTTCTCTCTGATTCCTATATAAGTGTGCTCCACAGGATACAGTCTAAGCCAAACATCTACCAAAAACATAAAAATAAATCTCACTTTTCTATAAAATGTGTTTATATTTTCTTCTATAAATCCTGTGTCTGTTTTCTGACAGTCAATCTATATATGTTGTATTCCTCTTATTCAAATACATTTCAGGTGTGCTTTAAACAAAACTGTTTATTATTTGACAAAGTATGAAAAAAATAAAGAAAAATAAGGAATAAATAAGGAATAAATAAGGAAGTTAAAGCATTCTAATTGGAGCTGCAGAAAGAAAAAATAAAAAGAATGGAAGAGAGGCAATATTTAAAAAAATAATTGATGCCGAAACCGGTTTGGCTCAGTGGATAGAGCGTCGGCCTGCGGACTGAAAGGTCCCAGGTTCGATTCCGGTGAAGGGCATGTACCTGGGTTGCGGGCACATCCCCAGTAGGGGATGTGCAGGAGGCAGCTGATCGATGTCTCTCTCTCATTGATGTTTCTAACTTTCTATCTCTCTCCCTTCCTCTCTGTAAAAATCAATAAAATATATTTAAAATAAAAAATAAAAATAAAAAAATAATTGAAAATTTCCCAACGCCTGAGATGATCATAAGTTTTTAAATTTAGATAGCCCATCAAGTGCAGAACAAGATAAAATAAACCCATACTTAGGGACATTGTATGAAACTTCAGAACACTAAGGAAAAACAGAAAATTTAAAAGATAATTATACAAGGCATACCAACTACAATCTGAATGACACGACTTTTATTTAACAACACTGAATTCAAGAAGATAATAGAGAAGTACCTTTGAAACACTGGTAGAAAATAATTTTGAACTTATTTTTTTATATATTTATTATTATTATTATTTTTTTAAATTATTATTAAGGTATTACAAATGTGCCCTCATCCCCCCTATTAACCCCCAAACTCCCCCCCCACACACACACACTCATGCTCCCATCCCCCTGTTGTCCATGTCCATTGGTTTGGCTTATATACATGTATACAAGTCCTTCGGTTGATCTCTTCCCCTTACCCCCGCCCTCCCCTACTTCCCTTCTGGGGATTGATAGCCTGATCGCTGTTTCTCAATCTTTGGGTCTGTCCCTTTTCATCAGTCTATGTTGTTCTCTATAATCCACAAATGAGTGAGATCATGTGGTATTTATCTTTCTCTGACTGGCTTGAACTTATTTTTATACCCAGTTCAACTATAATTCAAGTGGGCATGGCCAATAAATAAAATTTTAGGCAATAAGGACTCAGAAATTTTACTACTACATATCCTCACCAAAAGAACTTCTAAAAGATGTACTCCAAAAATTAGACAATTAAATAAGATAATGCATGGGAAGTATTTAGATGATGTTAGATCTGCCCTTTAATCTACTATTAAAAGGAATAAAAATCCCTGGCAGCATTCTTCTCCTTTTCACATTATTCATGTCTTAAACATGAATGGCATTTTATGACCATGAAGCTCTTGAAAGAAAGACCAAAAGAACCAGAGAAATGTAGGTCCTTGTATTTTTAGCCTATTGTATCATCTCCAGCAATTCACCTACCTTCTTGTTATGTGAGAAAAATAAATTCCTATTTATTTAAGCCATTGTTGATGGGTTTTTTGCTACTTCACCCAATACATTCCTAAGTGACTTACTTTCCATTTTTCTTATCTTTAAAGTATAAGCTATTAGGATTAAATGGGAAATTAGGTTAAATTTTTCCAATACCTAATACATTCTCTAGTAAATATTAAGCCTGTTTTTAATCCTCCAAATTGTAAGCCTAAGTACTACACTATATTATATTTGTATTCTCATTGCTTAAGCAATTCAGACCAGTTCACTGGGTATTTATTGAATGTCAATATATAGGCTAGGTACTTTGATAATTGCTAACTCATAGTAGGATATCAACAAATATATGTTGAATGGATACAGGAATAAAAGCTGTAGAAAAGTCAATAGAAATTAGTACTCATCATTGCCTTAAATATTGTCAAATCAACCATCTACCTTTTCTATTTTTTTCTATCGTGCTAACACAGCTTTTGCAGTGTTCAAAAGAGTGCTTCTTACCATCTTTTTGCCATCTTCCTAGCTTATTTGATTCTTAACATTCAATAATTTTAATTCATTCTGAAGAGAGCTGTAAGTGGAGGGGAGAAGTGACTTTTATTATCCTCTCTTTACTGACCCAGATTTTGTCAATTTAAACTTGTTTCAAGAGTTGTGAACCCCTTGAATTCTCAAACAAATAACCGAAGATAGCATATACAAAATGGAGGAGGTTTTTTGTTGAAATAATTCATACACATGGACACAAAATGTTATGAGTGTTAGTCTTTGAAAAGGGAGTGTCAGGTAAAAGGAAAACGAAAGGAAGAAGGCTGAAAATCTATGAAAATACCCAAGAACATTATACACAAAGAAATGTCAAAAGAAAGCCATACCCATAAAATAGATATTGATGGAGGAGTAGATGAGGTTATTCAAAAGGGTTTTTTAGAGGCTGCAGGAAATAGAACAATTTGGCCAAGTTGAGAAGTCTTACAGACTATTTCACAGGAAAAAACATCTAGAAATAAAAACAGAACTAAGCATCAGGTTTTATGTAAGAAAAGGACCATGTACCTAGCAGAGGTATAGAGAAGAGCAAACATGTCAACACTCAGTCTGTGACTGGCATATAGTAGAAGATTTGGAAGGTGGCTGCCCAATAATATGGAAACAAAATTAGAGTTTATTGGAAAGAAAACAGGAAGAGCAGAAGTCTATAATCCCACTGACAGATGGACTTCCTGGGAGAGCAGACAAGGCAAAATACATGTATAATAAAAACTCAGGCCCCAGCTGGTTTGGCTCAGTCGATAGAGCATTAGCCTGTGGACTGAAGGGTCCCAGGTTTGATTTTTCTCACTCATAGGTCTGCAATTGTCCAAACCAATGCTGGACTCAACTGAAATCAGTTGCATTTAGCTTTAGAAGCTGGGGATTGAGTTCAGGTCTTTTCCACGTGTTCTTTCATTTAAGAACCAAAAGCTACCTGGGGGCATGTTCTTCTCATGGCAGATGGCAGAATCTCAAGAGGGATGAGTGGACACTTGTCATACCACTTGACACCTCATCTTGGGACAGTCATACCATCACTTCTGCAAATAATCCATTGGTCAAAATAACTCATATGGCCAAGCCCAACATTAATGGGGAGGGAGTATACTGTACTTACAGGGAGAGACACTGCAAGGTGAAGGATGTGAAAGTATTATCTTACTGTAAGTGAATGAAGAGTTAGAAGCAGTAATTTCAACCTGTTATATGTCCAAAAAAAAGATGTGTACCAGTATGCAGCATTATGCACAAGAGCAAACACTGGAAACAACCAAAATGTCTATTAATCAGAGACTAGACAAACAAAATGTAGTATATCCATAGAATGTAAACTTATCCTCTATAATAAAAGGGTAATATGCAAATCGACCAATTGGGGGAATGACTGGTCGCTGTGATGCGCACTGACCACCAGGTGGCAGATGCTCAATGCAGGAGTTGCCTCCTGGTGGTCAGTGTGCTCCCACAGGGGGAGTGCTGCTCAGCCAGAAGCCAGGCTGACGGCTGGTGAGTGCAGCGGTGGTGGCAGGAGCCTCTCCCACCTCTACTGCAGCACTAAGGATGTCCTATGGCTCCTGGACTGCAAAAAGGCGCAGGCCGGGCTGAGGGACCCTCCCCTAGTGCACCGGGCCTCTAGTCAATAATAATAATAAGGAATAGAATTTTGATACATTTAAACCTCGAAAATATGTTAAGTGGAAGAAGCCAGACACACACAGACAAAAGCACATAGTGAATGATTCCATTTATTCAAAATGTCCAAAAAGCAAAATAGAGATAGAAAATAGATTGGTGGTTTACTGGGGTTGAGTTTGGGAATAGGGAGAGATGGCAAATGGGTAGGAAGGATCTTTGATTGAGGGGATGGAAATGTTCTACAATTATATTGCAGTGAGGTGAACTCTAATATTACTGATAGTCATTGGATTGTACACTTAAATAAACTATCTGCACTGATGGAAGGGTTCTACATTTGCAGCCCCACATGGCTGAAAATGGAAGGTTTCAGGACTCTAGACATAGGGACTTCGGGTATATGACAGAGGCAGGGAGAAGATTGTATTAGGCCCCAAGGCTCCAATTGCTCTCACACCAACTCCAACAACACTTGCAGGCAGGATTTTTGCCTCAGCCACAGACTAGAGGAGAGCAACATGCTTGGGAGAAAAGATGCACAGACATTGACAATGGAGCTCTCCTGCCCCTGGACAAGCACAGCCCACTCTCCCAGAGCACTTCATCAGCATTTCAGCGCCTCATTCTTGCATATGAGAACATGGCCAAGGATCATCAGACATTTGAGGAAAACCTTTCACTTGAAACAGGAAGGTCAAAATCAAGAAATAGAAAAAGAACATAGCGACAATGCAGAGTCAAAGGGAACTGACAATGAAACCATGCGGCTGAATATACTCGGAAAGATAAGGGAGGTATTGTATTTAGGAAGCTTATAAAAAGGGAACATTCAGAGAGAAAAAAGTTATTGGAAATAAAATAGTAAAGAAATGAAAAAATCCAATAGAGGATTTGGAAGATAAAATAGCACACACTGGCAAAGGATGGAAATAGAAAACAGAAGAAAAGATAAGGAAATTAGAAGAGTAGGCCAAGAAATCCAATATCCAAAGACAAAGTCCTTCAGAAAGAGAGCAGAAAATCAGAGATGAGGAAATGATCAAAGAAATAATTCAGAACCATTACCTATGACCACAGGGCATACATTTCTAGGTTGAAAGGGTTCTTTGAGAACCTAGTTTAATGAAGGAAAAAAAATGCAAGGTGTATACAAAATTGTATTATCATAAATTTTCAAAACGCTCGAGACAAAGTATCTTAAAAACCTCTGGAGAACATAAATGAGTCCTGTAGAAAGGATCACAAATCAGAAGATTACTTCTCAACAGCATCAATATAACCTAAAAAACAGTGGAGCAAAATGTTTTCCAATCTAAATTCCTATACTTAGCCAAATTTTCAGAAGTGCGAAAGTAGGACAAAAAATTTTTTTCTCAGCATTCAGGCCTCCATGTGCCTTTCTCGTGATGTTTCAAGGAAGCCACTGGAGGATGGGCTCTTCCAAAATGGGAGACAGGACCAAGAAAGTCAAAGACGTGAGCTTCGAGAAAGTGAGAACCAACCTGGGAGAGAATGAGAAGAATTTTCAGAATGAAGGTCCCATCATGATGGCTGTGAGAGCAAATAGCTCAAATTAGACAAAAGCCCAGAGGGCTTCAGGAGAGATGGGAAGAAGAGGTATTGCTGAAGTTCCAGGGCTGTCTCAGTCTACTGAGGCGAATTAGTGATGGTAAATAGAAAACTAAGCCAAAGAAAAAAACAAGACAATTGTATAAAAAGAAAAGAAATAACAATACATTTCTTAACTATTTATAATATTAATATCAGCATAATAATGCGCATTCAGCCAAAATTTGTGATATTACCATATAGAAAGGTTAGAAAGGGGTAAATGGATTGTCTTTGTGAATCTAATATTCAGCATGATGACTGTCGTTAATAATACTGTGTTGTGTACTTGAAATTTGCTAAGAGTAGATAAGTGTGCTCACCAAAAAAAAAAAAAAAAAGAAAGAAAGAAAAAAGTAACCATGTGAGATGATGGATGTGTTAATTAATTTGTATGTGCTAATCATTTCACAATATGTACATATATCAAACCACCACTTGTACACTTTAAATACATACAATTTTTTTTGTCAGTTATACCTCAATAAAGCTGGAGAGTAGGGGAAATCTTCTCTGTCCTTAGATACTCTAAATTTTCATAAAGGCTGCAAGTCTCTCTAAAACTTGATCAGGTTCCTGCTTTCGTTCCCTGCTGCACCACCATCTCCAGCCTCCTCTTCTCAACTCCTCTCTGTTGTTCCTACTTCAAAATCTATTCTGTCTCCAGTTCAGGAATATTCAGATATTTACCTAAATCCTCCTGCTTAGTTGTAAGTTATGACTGTCTTCTGAAATTTAAGAAAGATAATATTGTTTCACATTTAATCTTTCATAGTTACCTAGTAACTCATTTGTCTCTTAGAAAACATTGCTTTTTAGTTTGGAGGTTATGTAATTTGTAATTACAGGTATACGTGAATTCTGAATCCTTCAAGAACATTTGTCTAAATCCACATCCAGTCTGTTCTTCACCTTCTCTCTTTAAATGTGTTTCCCATGTTGTTGTTTGTGTGTGTGTGTGGGTGTGCGTGTGTGCATGCATGATTGTGTTTCTTAAGGCAGAAATATCCCTGCATTCTCTGGTTCCTGAAATCTGCAGGGGATTCCAGTTGGTAATCCTCTCCTAGACATACTCTCTGCTTTTCCTGGGTCCCAGGCTACAGGACTGTATGGTAAAGGCTATTAAGGGAGGTCCATAGAGAATGAAACTGAAGGAGGCTCTGGCTAATGAGCCTGACCCTGAGACTGCGGGTCTTCATCACGAATACCTCATGGATGACATGTGATGGATGGGGTGAAGTTATCGGAGGTCTGTTGTGCTAAGCTTAAAGAAGTACAATTGATTTACAACTGGACCGAAGTCTCTAGCAAGACTATATAACACTTCTGGGGATAATGTATTTATTAGGTATTTTCTAATTAATAAGTAAGGGCAGAGGTCTGACATACAGTCTGGATTTGGAGCAAGAGTTAGAGGTGCCAGCAATGGAAAAGACATAGGAGAGGCCAGCCCTTCTCAAGATTGCAGAGCTTTGGTCTGCAATCGGAGACCACTACTTCCTCTAGTTTTATGACTTTATTACCATCAACTCCTCTTTCCCCTCTTGTCAATCATCTTTTCGGCCCACCCCTTATCAGCATGCCCTAGATGTTGTTCTCAGTCCACCTCTTTTCTCAATCTGTGAACTCTCTCATTCACACATTTCTTTCCCAGAGCATGCTCATCACTGTATATTCAGCGGCCTATCAGACCTCTCTTCAGATTTGCTCCAGCACCTTGACCTCAGTACATCAATAGCTAAACACATTATCTGCTCTTCTCTGGACCTCCAACCTCTGTTCCTCCTGCATTTCCTATCTTGGATAATGACACTATCCTCTACGCGGTTGCCTAAGCAGAGATCTTCAGTGTCATTCTTTACTCCTCTCCCCAAACACTGTCTATTTTGCCTCCTTTTTCAATGCTGTTCACTTACTTTCACAACTACCATTCTAGGCCATGCCATTATTATCTCCTACCTGGGCTGCCCTAATCCACCCTTAACATAGCTTAAGATCATCCAGTAGCTCATCATTATCACTATAGTCAAGTATTTATTCCTTAACTTGGTATATAGACTATTTATAATCTGCATCCTGCTTACATTCCCAGCTTTATTTTCCCTAATGTTTTATGTTACAGCTCTATCAGATGGTCTGCCATTTTTAGAACATGTCACGATGTGTCATACTCATCTTCCCTCGCATTCCTCTACCTGAAATGTCCTCTTTCTGCATCCACCTGTACAGTACTATCTTTCAACACCCAACCTACAAATTACTCTTCTATGAAGTCTTCCTGGATTCCTGGTTCCTCTCAGAGTTCATTGCTTCCTGCTCTGTACTACTAGTATGCCTTATGCATATTTTCATTATACAATTAGTCACATTATATTGATATTGTCTACTTTTTTGTTTTTCTCCACAAACTTTGAGCTTGATAGGAGAGAACTTGCTCATTTCTCTCTGATTTTCCAAATTACATAGGTTCAGAGAAGGTCCCAGGAGACCAAGCAAAAAAGCATTAGAAGGAAGCCATAAACACTGAACAGAGATAGATCAACTGTAGTGCAGAGTTGGGGATAGAAAGTTTGCAGTTTGAGCCCAGGCATGTTAATGGAAAATAAAAACCACACAAAAACCAAACAACTACATATTTATTTTCACCTTCTTAAAAAAAGTTATATTTCTTGGTTTTGTTTTTGTTTTGTTTTGTGATTACCATTAGGTTTATGAAAAAGGAAATTTCATATATACAGTAGTCCCTTTCTTTTGAATGTATCTAATTGATTTCACTCATATGTGAGATATAAAACTGAAACTCAGAGACCCAGACAGTACCATGGTGGTTACCATAGGGAAAGGGGTGGAGGTGGTAGTAAAGGGTTAAGGGGATCAAATATATGATGATTTGACCTTGGGTGGTGGGCAGACAATGAGATATGCAGATCATGTATCATAGAAAGATACACTTGAACCTATATGATCTTATTAATGTCAATCCAATAACTTAAAAAAATTTTAAAAAGAGAAAAATACAATAATTTCTAAACTCCAGCAAATCCAGAGTTGCTAGAATGTATTGTTTACAATGTCCAGTTTTCAACCAAAATTATGGAAATGCAAAGACGTAGAAAAGTGTGACGCATACTGAGGAAAAAACTCAGTAAATAGAAACTATCTCTAAGAAGGACCAAAGATAAGATTTAACGGACACCAAAGCAGCAATTATAAATACATTCCAAGAATCAGAGAAAAACACATTAAAAATTAAAGAAAAATTGTTTAATGAAAATGGGATAAATAGAGGCTAGAAGATAGAATAACGTATTCAAATACTAAAAGAAAAATATCAATTAAGAATTAGATGTCCAATGAAACTATTGTTTAAAAATAAAGGTAAGCCAGGACAGTGTGGTTCAGTGGTTGAGCATTGAACTATGAACCAGGAGGTCATGGTTCAATTCCCAGTCAGGGCACATGCGTGGGTTGCAGGCTTGATCCCCAGTAGGGGGAGTGCAGGAGGCAGCCAATCAATGATTCTCTCTCATCATTGATGTTTCTATCTCTCTCTTCCTCTCCCTTCCTCTCTGAAATCAATAAAAAAAAAATATATATATATTTTAAAAAGAAGTGAGAACTGAGTCCTGGGTTAATTCAAATAAAAAAAAGGTGAAATAGGTACATTTTCTTATAAACAAGAACAGAGAATTTATTGCTAGCATACCTGTGCTATAAGAAACACTAGGCAGTGGTTCTCAACCTTCCTAATGCCGCGACCCTTTAATACAGTTCCTCATATTGTGGTGACCCCCAACCATAAAATTATTTTTGTTGCTACTTCATAACTGTAATTTTGCTACTGTTATGAATCGTAATGTAAATATCTGATATGCAGGATGTATTTTCATTGTTTGCGACCCACAGGTTGAGAACTGCTGCTAGAGGAAGTTTTTTAGGATAAAGGGAAATAACACTAAATCTATAGGAAATAGTAAAGAAATGAAAAATGCATATATATATGCAGGTGGGGCAAAAGTAGGTTTATAATTGTTCATATAGAAAATAATACAATAATTAATAAATAATGCAAGAATAAACTCTTGTGTACTCATAACTGTAAACCTACTTTTGCCCCACCACATATGTAATTATATATGTTATGTAATATATTTTAAAAGATGTAACTATTTAAAGCAAAAGTTATTACACTGTATTGTTCTGTTTACAAAATGTGTAATTGTATATGACAACAATTGCGCTAAGAATGGAGAATATAAATAGAAATATACTGTTGCAAAGTTTCTAAATTATATGAACTAATTCAATATTAGCTCTAAACATAATGGGATACATTTACAGCTCTAAACATAATGGAATAACCACTAAAAATAATGAAAGTTAATATAGCTAGAAAGCCAATAAAAATAAATAGAATGCTAAAAAATATTTGGTTGACACAACAGAATGCAGGAAAGGAGGAAAAGAGAAACAAAAAAATGAGACAACTCTGCCTGGGCAGTTCAGTTGGTCGGAGCATTGTCCCATACACCAGAAGGTTTTGGGTTCAATTCCCAGTCAGAGCACATACAGGAGGCAACCAATCAGTGTTCCTCTCTCACAATGATTTTTTTTTCTCTCTCTCTCTCTAAAAAAAAAAGAAAAAAGAATCAGTAAAAACACATATCCTTGGATGAGGATTAAAAAAATAAAAGTAAATAAATGAGACAAATAGAAAATAGCAAAATTGCAGACCTAAATACAACCAATAATTATGTTAAGTACAAATGGACTAAATATTCCAATCAAAAGACAGAGATCGTTATGGTAGATTAAAATAAGTAAAAGCCAAATATATTCTGTCTACAAAAGACATACTTTAAATACAAGGACACATATAGGTTAACAGAAAAATTATGAAGATGATACAGTATGCAAACAATGAATGAAGTAAAGCTGGAGTGGTATTTATATCTGACAAAATAGACAACAAGACAAGGAATATTACTGGCCAGGTCACTTTATACTGGTAATAGGGTTAATCCTTCAGGAAGATTTGACAACTACAAATGCATATGTACTTAATTTTAACATAGTAGTAAGTAATAATAATTATTAGGAACTTAATCTTTTTTTCAAAATTAAACTTTTTCAAAAGTAATTCAAGAGCATATTGTGGTGATAAAAGGGACCTGTGTTATCTGGCCACAGACTCTTGACCATTTCAACACCAGGAAAGTTCAAATCATCCTTCGAATGATTTGCAGTAAAAATAATTCCCAGTACTTTTTTAAATTTATAAATCCATTACATTTAACATACTTTTCCAGTGTTTTTACACATTTTACTTATTTCTTAAAGCTTATTACTTATAGGTATTTGAAATCCAGGCAAATGAAGTTCATTTCTTTCATTTTTTGTGATCTCTTTTCATGCTCTGGTATAACCAGCCAGTTTTTTTTTTTTTAAGACAAAATTATTCTTTCCGTTTTCTTCATAAACAAAAACACATAGATTATCTTGAACATATGTCTCCTTATCAGCACATCCATTCTTTTACATTTCTTCAAAAATTAACATGAATATTAATAAAACTCAAAGATATTTGGGCATTCTTTTTTTGGACATATTAACTGATGCCTACTTTAATAATATGTAGAAAAGATAATATAGTTAAATGAAAACTACATTGTCCAAGTATTCAAGTGTTACTTAACAATCAAAAATTAATATCAATTCAAGATTTTATGTTAACATGGATATGGAAATTATAAGATTGAGTTCAAACATAGTAAAAAATTTCAATAGCATAACACTTTTAAAAGACATCTATTATTATAACTGCATTTAATTAAACATATTTTATAATATTAATTTATGATAGCAATTTTAATTTTGACTCATAAAACCAATATGAGAAATTTAGAAAATTTTAGTCATGAGAAAATAAATTTCCCCTTGCAAAATCCAGGGTATTGTACTTACGTTGTGTCCTATAGGTGGTATAAATAGGAGACATGGAGTTAGTTTTAAATTAAAATTGTTAAGTTAGTCTAATTTTTCCAAAGCATCTTGATCAGACTGTTACTTTTTGGAATACAATTAAAATATATTTTAATTTATAAACCAAATTTTTTAAAAATATATTTTATTGATTTTTTACAGAGAGGAACGGAGAGAGATAGAGAGTTAGAAACATCGATGAGAGAGAAACATCAATCAGTTGCCTCCTGCACACTCCCTACTGGGGATGTGCCTGCAACCAAGGTACATGCCCTTGAGCAGAATTGAACCTGGGACCCTTCAGTCCGCAGGCTGACGCTCTATCCACTGAGCCAAACTGGTTAGGGCTAAACCAAATTTTAATAATTCTTTAAATCATGTTAAAAAACTCTTATCTTGTAATCTTGTAACCTAGTAACAAAGGCCATTAACTTTATTTACAGACTAGTGGCCCAGTGCACGAAATTCGTGCACAGGGGCGGGGGTGTTCCCTCAGTCTAGCCTGCACCCTCTCCAATCAGGGACCCTTTGGGGATGTCCTACTGATGGCTTAGTGGAGCGGGGAGTGGGCCTAAGCCGCAGTCTGGCTTCCCTCTGTGGGAGGCGACCAGGTGGGCAATCAGGGAATGGCACCAACCCCCATTGCCCCACTGCTGCTGGTTGCTGCCGACCCCCCCCACCTCATCACCATCCCCTCCCTTTACCCTCTGGCATGTGCCTTGGCTGGCCTGGCGACACCTGCTTGCTGGCCCTGCCCCCCACTGACCGGTTGTTCTGCCGTTCAGTCGATTTGCATATTACACTTTTATTATATAGGATAAAGTTTTTAATATTTTTCAGAGCTATAATAGAAAAATATTATAAATTTTTCCTTTAGAGCAACCAAAATAAACTAAAAAATTAGGAGTTAAATTTATTTCTTTGGGAAACTCTTCAATTTCATTTCCCAAATTTATATAAATATTCAATATAATTTTACCTCCTAAAAGTCAGAACAGAAGTTGCTTCATTATGTTTTAAGAGACCCTGTAATCTAATTTACTCCTAATTTATATTAGATATGCTTATATACATTAGATGTTATTAGAGTGAAGCTATAGCTGGTTTAAACAACTCAGGGCCTTGATAATTCCATGGGTATCACATGAACAAAAGCTGATACTTATTAATTCCCAAAGGAGAGTCATCTTTCATATTAAAGCGACATGCCTGTTAGTCAGCCACAGCAGAGAACTTCCTCACGAGGGTTTCTGCCCTTTTGTTCGAAGGCGCCCATTTCATTTTGGATCTTCTGGGAAGCAGACAGCGAAACTGAATTAGAAGGGAAAGATATTGAGGAAAATTTCTTCAAAGGTAAAAGGGAGAGCAGGAATACAGAGCCTTGAGACCGCAGTGTAAGTTTGATACCTGTGCAAGGAGGGAGCGGAGGTGGGGAAATCTGGTATAGAGAGCCTCAGCCTGAAGTACAACTCTAATCAAGTGTCACCCAGGCAATGGGTGAGTCCCAGAGCAAAGATTTCCTGTTAGTGGAGTCCTATGTTGGGCAGGAATTTCCCAGATCCAGGACCCCTGCAGCGCTGTTATTGGCTAGAACCTTCCTAGGGCAGGCATGGCCTTGACATAAATGTGGTGGATCCCGAAAGTGGGGCAGGTCTGCTGACTGCATTCCTTTCATCAGTTCTTTCTTAAGGGGAGATCTGAGCAGCTCACTCTCATGGCTGTAAAAAAAACCACTCGAATGAATAGTTTTGGTTGCCACAGTAATTCCCTATTGTCCTTGGTGAGGTGATGACATTTTTAAAAATAAAGGCAAAAATAAGAATGTATATATAAGCCAAAGTTCTTCTAGGAGGTAGCACAATATACTAACAGACATGACTGACAACTGGTTTGACCTTAAGGTCAAGCTAATTCTAACTTCTGACTCAAGAAATTATCAGCCTTTTGATGGTAGAGTGTATGAAAAGAACTCTTCCCAAAGCCAAATTCTCATACACAGATCAGACTGTAATTTCTTTACAATATTTAATAGGTTTTGATGGTGACCCAAGGCAAATTTCATCTTTAAAAGAATGGCAGTTTACCATCACCTTTAACTCAGTGGTTTTCAAGGCTAGATTGGATGATAGAATTATGAAATCTATATCTATCGTCTCTCTGGACATGCAATAGTCTAGATAATAGGCATCCAGAGAGTTGGTGTCAAATGATGGTTTTGGCTGATTTTCTCCAACTAAGAAGGAAGTCAGATATTTTCTTTACACTTTTTCTAAAAGTTTTAAAGTTTTTTCATCTTTAATTCACATTGAATTATTTTTATATGTAGATAGGAATTGAATAGTACTACCTTTTCCTAGTAATATTCGTGGCCACCTTAATCATATACCAAGTTTCCAAGTATGCATTGGTCTGTTTTGGAGTTCTTTTTTTTTTTTGTTCTTTTTGTATATTTGGCTATATATGCACGAATGCATATTCTTTTAATAATTCTAGTTTTAGAATCTTGAAATCCTAATAGAGCAAATCATTCTGCCTTGTTGGTTTTCTGAAATGCCTTGACAATTTGTCATGATCATTTGCTCTTCTATATAAATTTTAGAATGAGAGTGTTAATCTTGGGATTTGGTTTGAAATTTAATTGAATCTATAGATAAATTTTGGGAGAACTGGAATCTTTAAAACATTTGATCTTATTTATGAACATTGTATAAAGGCATCTATCTTCTTTAATGACTTTCAATATTATTTGTCTATGTTGTCCATAGACAAATTTTACACATCTTTTATTGGATTTATCCCTCATCTCTCTCATCTTTTTTTTTCTCTTTCGGTCTCTCTCATTTTTTTTTCTTGTATTTTCCTTTTTTGGTTTTAATATCAAGGTTATAATAATCTCACAAAATGAGGTAGGAAGTATTTCTTATTTTTCCAGTCTCTGGAATAATCGATCTGTTCCTTAGGAGGTTGGTAGAGTGAACTGTAAAATTATCATGTCTGGTGTTTTATTTGTGGGAAGATTTTAAACTATTGATTCAGTTTCTTTAATAGGTAATTATAAAGTTTAGTTCAGGCTTTTTAGTTCCTTTGGAAACTGCTTTTAAAAGTTAGAGTTTTGAAAATGTATACATTTTAGCTAAACTTAAAAATGTATTGGCATAAAAGTATCAATGGTATATTCTTTTTTTTTTAAAATATATTTTATTGATTTTTTACAGAGAGGAAAGGAGAGAGATAGAGATAGAGAGTTAGAAACATCGATCAGCTGCCTCCTGCACATCCCCCACTGGGGAAGTGTGCGCAACCCAGGTACATGCCCTTGACCGGAATCGAACCTGGGACCTTTCAGTCCGCAGGCTGACGCTCTATCCACTGAGCCAAACCGGTTTCGGCGGTATATTCTTATTATTTTAAATCTCTGCTGATTCTGTGGTTTCTCCTTTTTTATTCCTAATATTGAATACTTGTGCTCTCCTCCACAGATTAATTTTACCATAGATTTGTTTTATATTAGTATCTTCAAAGAACACATTTTTGGTTTTATTCATTTCCTATGGTTTACTTTGGTTCTCTATTTCATTATTTTTGCTCTTTATCACATCATTCCTCTTTGGATTTATGTGGATGTTCTTTTTCAAATTTCTTAAATTATAGCCTTTTATATGGGATGCCTATCTCATAATTGTTTTCTAATGAAGCATTTAAGGCTATAAAATTTCTTTTTAGTAATTCTTTAGCTTTTCTCACAAGTTTGATATGTGGTCTTTACACTATTATTCAGTTGTAAATGTTTTCACATTTTCATTATGATTTTTTTTTTTACCAAGGAGTTATTTATAAGATTCTTTTTACATTTTCAGGTGTATTTTCTTTTGGTAAACTTTCTTTTGTTATTGATTTCTAACATAATTGCACTGTGGCAAACAATATGGTTAAATGATATTGATTTTTTAAAATTAGTTGAGACCTTTTATTGCCTAGAGCAGGGGTCCTCAAACTTTTTAAACAGAGGCCAGTTCACTGTCCCTCAGACCGTTGGAGGGCCGGACTATAGTTTAAAAAAAAAACAACTATGAACAAATTCCTATGCACACTGCACATATCTTATTTTGAAGTAAAAAAACAAAATGGGAACAAATACAGTATTTGTATTTGCATGTGGCCCGCGGGCTATAGTTTGAGGACCCCTGGCCTACAGTATAGTTCATATATATTCCAGGTGTTACTGAAAAGAATGGGTATTCTAATGTCTGGGTACAGGGTTTAATATATGTCATATGTTAATTTTGTTAATTGCGTAGTTTGTATTTTTATATATATTTACAAATGTTTTAATCTGCTTGACCTCTCTTTTATCAACAGATGTGTAACAAAATCTTCACCTATGATAATATAGTGTATTAGTCAATTTCTTCTTATAGTTCTGTAAGTTTTTTATTTATATGATTTGAGCATATTTTGAAAGGTGTATATACTGTTAGAATTGCTATATCTTTGATCCTTTCATCATTATGTAGCGACATATGATCCTATTAAATTTTGGGAGGTTAATGTCTATTTTGTTTGATATTACTATAACTACTCTTCTGTTTTAATTTTTTTTGTAATGCTCTTTCCCATCTTTTTACTTTCAGCCTTTTGAGCCATATGTATTGTGTTTCTTGTATATAATAATAATTGTATATATAATAATAATGTATATATATATTTAGTGAGGTAATGTTTATATTTGATTGATAGGTTTGTTTATTGTGGTTACTAATATACTTGGACTTATGCTGGAGAATAATTCTCTATCAGTCTTTTCTCTTCTGCCTATATTTCAAGAGAGGCACTGAATACCTTTTGTTCTAAATTATCTTTTCAAGGATGTTTGTTTAGTGAACAGTTTCAGAAGATAGAGATGGCCTCTCCCTCTGGAGATAAATGTGGTATCTTTATCTTAAAGCCTTGGAAGATAAAGATGGTATTTCTCTCCAGAGCAAAGAGCAAGAAGGCTTATGATCATCATTAAAGATTCAGGTTTCCTAAATTCAAGGTTTCTCTCCTGTAACACAACCTTCTTCATGTGCAAGTGTCACCTGGCCGTCTTCCTGTTATGCTGTGGCAATTATAGGTGGAGAATAGACACAAAAATGCTAACACACTGGCTACTGCTACTTCTGTGAATAATAAATGGTCTTTTGTCTTTGACCCAGGAGTTGTGTGTCTTCTACCATTATGCATAAAATTGTGGCAGGCTAACTTGTTAGCTTTCATGTAGGGGAAAACTCAGACTTTTCACAAATCCTGGAAAATTTCTGCTATATTATTTAATTTTTTTGTCTTTCTCATCCTTTTCCCTTCCTTCCTTTCTTTAGGGTCAATCAAAGCATTCTCTATCCCTCTTTTCTTCTCCACTGGTTTGAAAGTTAAGTATTCCATTTCTATATTTTCCTCTTGGTACTTAGAACAGTAACTCTGCTCATTCACTTCTGACATGTATACTATTAATGTTTTATACTTGACTACGTTTGTGTTTATTTTCTCAACCTCACAAATTAAACATAATTATCATCATCATCATCATCATCATTTCATAGAGTCAAAATCTGCTTAGGTTTAATTTACATGATAAGTAATTTGTTCACTCAACATATCTGACATACCAGGTCTTCCTTCCTACTTTCACTTCCTAGTGAAATCACAAAACACCAAAGATAAGAAGAGTTGAAAAACAGCCACAGAAAACTGGAAGATCATCTTCAAGTCAATGAAAATTAGATGTGACTCCATAGACACAGAAAACCCAACATATACTAATCATACAAATAAAAAAATACCCATTCTTTTTTTTTAAAATATATTTTATTGATTTTATACAGAGAGGAAGGGAGAGAGATAGTTAGAAACATCGATGAGAGAGAGACATCGATCAGCTGCCTCCTGCACATCTCCTACTGGGGATGTGCCCGCAACCCAGGTACATGCCCTTGACCCGAATCGAACCTGGGACCTTTCAGTCCGCAGGCTGACGCTCTATCCACTGAGCCAAACCGGTTTCGGCAATACCCATTCTTAGATGTGGATCTGAAAATATCTTTTTCACATGTCTTTTTTTATTTTTTTAAAATATATTTTATTGATTTTTTACAGAGAGGAAGGTAGAGGGATAGAGAGTTAGAAACATCGATGAGAGAGAAACATTGATCAGCTGCCTCCTGCACACCCCCCACTGGGGATGTGCCCGCAACCAAGGTACATGCCCTTGACTGGAATCGAACCTGGGACCTTTCAGTCCGCAGGCTGACGCTCTATCCACTGAGCCAAACCGGTTTGGCCACATGTCTTTTTTTAAATGTCTCTATTTAATCCTCATTTGTGAAATAGTTTTTCTGGGTATTCATTTCTAGATTGATATATATTTTTGAACACATTGAAAATATAGTTTCATGCTTTCTGAGGTTTTTTTGTTATGTTCAGAAGTGTGCAATTTGTCTAATTTTCTTTCTTTTGAGGAAGGTAATCTCTTTTCTTCTGTTGCTACTTTTAAGATCTCTTTATTTTTAGTGTTTTGTAATATCACTCTAATGTGTCTAAGCACAAACTTCTTTTTATTTACATGTCTTCATATATTTTGGGCTTCCTATATCTATAGATTCATATTTTTATAATAGGTCTGTAATATTTATGTCTGGTTTTATCTCTTTCTATTCTTTTTTTTTCTTCATTCTGGAACTCTGATTAAACATATTTTGTCTTCCATATCTCTTAACCTCTCTTTTATAAGTTCTACTTCCTTTGTTCTTCTGTGCTGTGATCTGGGTAATTTCTTTAGATCCATTTTCCAATTCATTTTCCCCCCATCTGTGTCTAATCTGCTTTATAATCGATCCAGTGAGTTTTAAAATTTGATTATATTCAAATTTCAATGTATTATTTGATTCCTTTATCAAATATTTTTTATAATTTCTTGTTCTTTGATCATTTAAAATTTCTATTTCCTTTTTAAAACAAATTACACAAGATAGTATATAAGTTATATCCAAAAATTTAGTAATTGAAATTCTTGCAGGGGGCAGAATGTTTACATCTGTGGTTTGTTATTTCTGCTGAATATCCTTCATAGTTGCTCATTGTGTAATTTTTTTCCCTTTTTTAAATTGTGAATTTGTTTAGTCCAACTTAATCTGTGTGAATCCTACAAAGTTAGAGTGTTTACTTTTTTAAAAAATTTTTATTTAATGGCTGCACCAATTTGCAATTCTACCAACCATGCACGAGGGCCTCCTTTTCTCCACATTCTCACCAACACCAGCTGTTTGCTCTTGTTCTTTTCTACGCAGAACCATCAGAGCAAACAGCTCTTCCAGGCTCCCTTTGCAGGCAGGCGGATAATTTTGCCCCTTATTCCACTCCTTTCAAGGGTTTTTGGCACAATGTGGAGATCTCGGGCACAGTTCCTGCATTTTCCTTGAACCCAAGGGTGATACTTCCATTACCCAGCATCGTAGTTAGCCCTCGAGGCGTTGGTTCCTGAACTGGCATTTTCTTTTTGGGCTTTGCAAGATTTTGCTCTTGGGTATCAGGAGTTTTTATTTGTTTTTTATTTTAGCTTTTGTTGTTTTGTTTTAACTTTGGGAAGAATTTCTCCTTATTTTGAGCTCAGTTACATGTTTAGATATATGTTTGTTGTAACATATTCAAGACCTAGTCATATTGGAATGAGAAGGCATTTTCAAATTTCTAGTCTGCCAGGCTGTCAGAAGGGAAGATTCTGGCCTTATACTTTTTCATTTAATAAACCATGTATTTTTTTTTATTCATTTCTTTGTTGAATAGCAATCTGGAATTTTTGTGTGTAGATGAAATAATTTTAAAATCACTGATTACAGTTTCCAGAACCTATCTTTATAGTCAAGAGTGAGACAATATAAGTCCATCTCTAATCTCGTTTGACAACTAACCTGTTCTCCATGATCCATACAAATTATCAATTGGTTAAATTATCATTTAACCTCTCTGTTTTCTTAAGCCCCTTCTATGTAATACATTTGGATCTGGAAGTGTTCTCATGTTATATCCTTGTCTCTCTTGGAATTTGGTTTTTCTTACAACCTGACTGAAGATTAATTGTCTTAATAGAGAAGGTAGAAGTCTCGTTAATACATGAATTGTGGAAGAGTTCACAGGGGAAGCACTACTTTATGAGTGGCTTATCTTGTCAAGAAGAAAAATCCAAAGGTCTTATGCTCATAGGGCTCTAAGTCATTTAACTTGATGCATGTCCTTCCTAATGAGACCTTTTTTAAAAATATATTTTATTGATTTTTCACAGAGAGGAAGGGAGAGGGATAGAGAGTTAGAAACATCGATGAGAGAGAAACATCGATCAGGTGCCTCCTGCACATCTCCCACTGGGGATGTGCCCGCAACCCAGGTACATGCCCTTGACCGGAATCGAACCTGGGACCTTTCAGTCCGCAGGCCGACGCTCTATCCACTGAGCCAAACCGGTTTTGGCACGAGACCTTCTGAATAATGCTGGCATTGGGGTGGTTTTCTGGTGCACCTGCAGCTCCCTGGCCTCCTTTTCTAGGCTGTCCCTACTATTTCTGGGTGACTTTCTCCTAAAGGACAGGATTCTCCCAATGCCTGGGCCACATTGACCAGCTCTCTGTTTTGCTAGTGAAGTCAGGGGGGCTCTTGGATCTGATGTACAAACTGGGGCTCCCGATAAGTGTTACAAAATCCTGATCTGGGCCACAGTCATTGAAGCTTTAGGAGTGAAATACTTGTGTGTGTGGGCAGCCTCAGGCAAGCCCTGCAAAGCTGGGAAGCAGAGTAAGGGCAAAAAAGTCCAGAGTGTGGTCCTGGATTCTGAGATTGAGCCCCACCAGGCTTCAGGTAGAGCCAGCCACGGAGGTGATAAGAGCTTCTCTGTTGCTTGTGGCCTGTTGTAGCTTTTAAGTTAGCAACATTTTTCGCTTTATTCCTCACTCTTTGCCTCTTGTTTGAAGCGCTGGGCACACTGGTTTTCTCATGGTCATTTCTCCTTAGCAGAGGCAGCCCCTGTGGATTGAAGGGAGTATCAAGAGGATCTGGTCACTCCAGAAACCCTGACTTCCTCTTGTCATCTTGTTGTCATAGAGAGTTGGGCAGGGATCCTGCTCACAAGGCCCCCAAAGGGCACATTAAGGTAATGAAGGGAGCATTTACTTGAATTCTGTTGGGAAGATATGACATTGGTAAATGGAAGGAAAAGAAGAGGAAGTGTTTCATCCCACTGTGTTTTCTGCAGCTACAACAGATGTGTGCGGGTGTCTGGGCAGAAAATAACATGATATCAGACTTTTCTGTGTGCCTTATCTGTCTTCATCCACTAGAATAAGAGTACTTTTAGGGCAGGGGCACTGTTTCCTTTTTCTTTCGGTCCCACCCAAGTGCCGTGGAGCCTTGGGTAATTTTCTTAAGCATTCCAAGTCTCAGTTTTCTCATCTGTAAAATGGGAATGATAACAACAGTCTCTACCTCCTAGTGTTGGTTTGGAGACCAGTGCATGTAGAATGAATTACACAGTGAATGAAGTGAATTTTCCTCCCATTTTTATTCCCTTTCAAGAAGTTCAAGCTGGATGGATGGTTTTAATGTCATCCAACTGTGTGGGAGTATGTGCAATGGTCTGAGTTCTCTGGTCAGGAGCGGTTTGGAGAGAAGCCAATGACCCACCCACCCATGACCTCCCATTCTCCAGTATCTCACCTGACTCCTGTGTTGGGAGTTGGGTAGGAGTGGGGAAACTCCATCTGCTGCAGAGCTGCCTTTAAAACCTTCAGAACCAAAGGCAGGGAGCCAGAATCAAAGATTACCTTGTTTTTTTTGAATATATCACTGGCTATTGTCCCCATCAAACAAAGCCCTTTCATCAGAGGTTCTTTAAAACACTTTTTTCCCCCTCCTTTATTTTGCTTTGAAATAAGCTGGGCAACAATTAATTTCAGAGAGAGAGAGAAAGATAATTCAACAAGGATCTATTACTACTCTCAGCTTCTATTGCTGTAATGAAAATCTATTTCCTTTCCCTTTTGTGTCCCATATAATTTAATGCCCATTTTATTAATGGTCTGAAATAATTACCGAACCCTTTGTGATTCTCAAGTATGTTTCATTTAATTGTGCAATAAATGCCTAATCTCTTCCTCCATCTGAAGCTATTATGGCGTTAAAATTAACAATTATGCAGCAATGCGCCGGGGTCCATAGAAATCACTCCAGATAACTAGACATATATAAATCATTCATGAGAACAATTTCTGAAAAGAGACGGAGGGGAAAAAATTGTGTTGAAAATGACATTGGGAAGCCAAGGGCCCAGCCTGTGAGAAGATAGTAACACCTTTAAAAAATCTTTTTTCTTTCCTTTTTTGTTATTATTATTTTATTAATTGTGTATGTAGCATAGTGCCCCCCCCCCTTCTATTAGCCTGACAGATATTTTCAGAATTAATTAACTGTTAGCTCTGAGGATAAATTGTTCATTATCAATTTCCTCCCTTCTTTCATTCTTTCTTTCTTTCCTTTTATAGTTTTTCTTTTTCTTTCAGGCCAGCAATTACACTCCCTGCCTTTCTCCAGCAGCTCCTGTTCTGCACAGCTATCCAAATGGGGAAAGGGCTTTTTCTTTCAGCCCTATTCACTTCTCCTCTTCTCCCTTTTGTGGGATTTAATAAGCAGGGCTGATAGGCTCACACTGGGCAGAAAGGTTAAGTTTGTTGTCTCAGCAGTTTGCTGACAGGGACAGTGCAAGAATTCTGTAACTTCTCACCAGCCATGTGGGACTGCCTATGGCCTGGCCCACACAGGAATAGCCTGTAAATAGTGCTCAGAAACCCTGCAGCCCCAAACACCCTGATTACCAAAGAGCACTTCCATTG
Source organism: Myotis davidii (assembly GCF_000327345.1). Taxonomy (NCBI): domain Eukaryota; kingdom Metazoa; phylum Chordata; class Mammalia; order Chiroptera; family Vespertilionidae; genus Myotis; species Myotis davidii. The sequence continues at coordinate 4,610,139 of NW_006287951.1, read as the reverse complement.
GTGCTGCTAAAACCCGCCTTCATCTTTTAAAACATTCTTGAGTCCCAAGAGATTCCCAGTCTATGTCCTCCAGCCCATGCCCTCCCCCGGCACAGGCGCGCGATCACACACACACACACACACACACACACACACACACATCACACACACACACACACACACACACAGTGCATGCTGTGGAGCAGTGGAGCAGAGTCAGAAAACCAAGTGCCCACGGAACCAGGCAGGAAACAGATGAGTGAAGTGGGATGGGATGGAGAGACTGTGGCAAACAGGAGAGCCCGTGCCCTGCCTGAAGGGGGCAGCTGTTACCCAGCTTCCAGGCATTGCTGTCTTTGGGGATTTGGGCCCAGCATAGACAACTTTTGTGTGATTTCAAGAGAAGCCTGACATTTTAATTTGGAACCCACCAACTCATTGTTGACAATCAGTTTAGAAAAATGTAAAACAGCCTGGGTTAAACGGGCAGAATGGACTCTGGCTGGGCTGCTACTTTCCGGCCCCTGTTTGAAAGGATTATTTATTTCCAGAATTTGGCCCAACAGAAGGTTCCTAGAAGGGACAGGCTCAGCACTCTGTCCCCTGGTTGTCCATGCTTCGCAGACTCCAGGCGTGGGCCTTCTGGCCTGAGGGATGCCTGAGGTTATTCTGAAGGTTCCGCTTCAAAATGAAGGGGGTGGGAGGTCACATTTGATTTTCTGTCATGTGTTACCAATTCTAAATCATTAGTTTAACACTGAAGGACCATCAGTGTTGTAGTTAAGGGTGACAAGTTCATCTGTTCTCATGTTCCTGATGCACAAGTAGTTTGATAAGTGTTAATGGAGGGCCCGTGGCATTCAGAGTCCAAATGTGCTCGGAATGATGATGCCAGAAATATGGGCTCTATTGACAATAGTTAACATTTATTGACAGCATACTAAATACTAGGCCCTAACTCATGTAACTGTTATTAGATTAACTCATTTAATGTTCTTCATGATCCTATTAGGTAAATAATATACTCATTCCCATTTTGAAGAAACTGAGAAGCTAAGAACAATTTAGCGTAAAAAGCAAAGGCAAGATTCAAACGCATGGCCATCTGACCCCAGAGCTTGAGCTTTTAACCACCATGTTAAAATTCCTCTTTGCTTGAATAGAAATGAGCAAGATAGGACACAATTGGAGAAAATTGAGTAAATAATAGCAATAAAAGCACATCTATACACAACTAAAAAAAATTCATAACACATTTTAATGTTATCTAACTAGGAGAGGTTTTAAACTACTATAACACACTGCTAAGCATTTCAATATAATTGTACTTCTGTCTTTATACACTAAGATTATTTTCTTGAAATTAAGTAATGGAGATGGAATTCTTTAACCAATGGATGTCCAAATTTATAAGAACTTCTAATATATATTGTTCGATTGCCCTCCAGATAATTTATATTTTTATATGTACCTATTTATACACATATAAATAATTTATATGTACATCCCCACCAACAGGCCTGCCATCATTTTTGGTGGCTGCATAGTACTCCTTTACGAAGTGGTGATATCCTATTGTCAAACTTCAAGGTTTTTCATGTAGCTTTTATTTAAACATTTTTTCTAAAGCTAACTCTGACTCTTTCTCCCAAAGTTACGTGAAAAGCACGATGGAATACTATGCTGCTCTAAAAAGGAAGGAACTCTTACCATTTGCAACGGCATGGATGGAACTGGAGAGCATTATGCTAAGTGAAATAAGCCAGTCAATGAAAGAAAAATACCACATGATCTCACTTATTCATGGATAATTGAGACCATTATAAACTTTTGAACAATAATAGATACAGAGGCAGACCAATAAAAGATTGTATACCAATAATATATATAAAAAAATAAAATTAAAAAAAAAACAAAGCTACGTGAAAAGCAGCCTTGATTGATGCTGAAACTTTGCAAAAGAATAAAATCATTTACAGGGCTGGCACTTTGGAACACAGGGGAAGTTGGACAGCTGAATCCCTTATGAGTCCTTCAGTGTTCTTTAGTTACCTGCTTCTATGAATAAATGAGTAGGAGTTGGGTTGCCTTCTTAATACTTCCAGCTAGTTATTTTACTACAGTCTGTCTTTTTTTGTCAGTATCATCCCCAGTTTTCTTCTCTAGCACAAAAGAAGCCTCCTGCCTGCATGTGTGTAGCCCGGAACCACCTGTAGTAGCATTTCAATTCAGAACTTTGTGATTTTTCTGGTCAAAGGGATCTAAACTCTTCAAACAAACAGCTTTATTCAGTTTTGTTACAAAACTCCTGACCCAAATTTCTAACTCTGTAAGTTTTGGTTAAAGATAAAATGCCCTTTAAAGAAACACATTAAACATTTAAATAGGATATACACTTCTAAACAATAAATCACATGGGACCTGCTTTAGGTTGTAGCATATCTGTCTCACCCCTGAAGACCTTTAAAAAATAGGATAATAATAAAAACTGACATTTATTGAACACTTATGTTCTGTGAGGCATGGTCTTTGCAAGCATCAATTTATTTGCTTTCACAGTAATCCTGGTTTTTTTTAATCCTATTTAACTGATAAGGAACCAAAGCTTAGAGAGTTTAAGTAATTTGCTCAAGGTCACACAGGTAGTAAACGGAAGAGCCTGTATCCCCCACACGCCTGTCTCTTAATCACTGTTAGTGTCTTGACTGGTGTGGAAACTCTTAGGCTACAGAGGATGCTACAGGGCGTGCAGAGACCCTTACCTACAGGTAGCCCGTGAATTTCGACCAGTAGGTTTGTGGTTTTGAGACCCATTTAACAGCCTGGCAAAGCCACCAGCAGATGGACAGGAGCCACTGGCCGCCTAACACTGCAAAACGCTGGTGTCCACAGCGGGTTCGCTGAGCCTGCTGCGATCTTGGGAACGGTAATGCATTCCTCTCTGAGGCAGGATTCAGGGGCAACACGTTATTACCTTTCCCAGCAATTGTTTTGTTTAATTTCCATTTTAAAATTTATTTCCTGTGAGAACGAACTGAATGGAATTCATTTGTGCCAGGGAGGAAAGGTGAATTTCTTATTAACTCTCCCAGGTAGCGGGCAGCTGCAGCTTGGGCTGCGGGAAGGACTGAATTACTAGGGCTGGGGAGGGCGTGATTGATGCGGGCAGCCTGGGGGGACGCAGTGCGCTGTGGGCCTGGGTGCCGTGGTCTGGAGGGCAGCATGCCGGTTGAAGTCTTATACAAAAATCTAGATGAGGCGACTTCTTGCACTGGGGAAAGAATCCTGTCTTCTCTCCTAGCTGGAACAAAAATATTTCGAGCAATTGTAAAAGTCCTTTGTTTATCTCCTTTCCTATGATTGTCTGATGTGAAGCTGGTGTGGACTGAAAGTTGAGAGTTTTATAAAGGGGCGAAGTTGTGGAAGATGTTAGGACATGTTGCTTATCCCTCTGCCCGTGAACAAGCCTGAGTGGGACCCTGGACTCCTGGACCTGTGTTGGGCTGTGGTTTTGGCACTCTCTTCCACACGTAGATAAGCTGGATGGCTCAGGCCCAGTAGATTTAAAAGCTTTCAGTGCCGCCTTCCAATGAGGGGCCGAGTGTTCCCCTTCCCTCACAATGTACCTGATGTCCATTCCTTCCTTTATGCTTCTACTGTCTGTTTCAAGTCTCATCTCCTCCTTCAAAAGACCTTATATGAGCCTCCTGTCTCCAGTGTATGGCTGTCTTATATGCTGGCACCAGAGTAATCTTCCAAAAGCATTGTTTTGGTGATGTCATGCTTCTTTAAAACCTCCGATGGCTTTCCATTGGGTAAGACAAACAGCATGGTATCTGATGATATTTCAGCAACATTTCCCCATGAACTAGCCTCACCTGACTCAAAGCAGCTGTTCCTCTTGCCACTGTCCCTTCAAATGTCCATGGCCTCCATGTCCCTAAACTTTGAAGCAGGACTGAAATACTTTTCAGGGGCCAGGTAGACCCTGTAAATGAAGGGAAAATGATAAATGGTATCCAACACTTGGTCTCAATTGAGGGGAGAAAAAGAAGCGATTGTGGATTCTGGAGAATTGCACAACACATATCTCATGTATGGGCGGCAGCTCCTACTCAGACCCAGATAGTGGTTCCAAACAGGTATTCTTTTCCAGCATTCCTTAGAAAATGCATACGTTTCTCTGAATCCTGAATCCAGAGAAAAAATTGTCAAGAAATCAGGAAAAAGCATTACAATTTTGGGGGCAAGAATTAAATTTAACAATTAAAATTAAGACATATCTGGCTCAAAGGAATCCACTGATGTCAACTTGAAAACAAGCAGGAAATGCTGACATGTGAAATCAAAGATTAAATTTGACTTTTCAGGACATGAGCATGTAAGAGAGAAGTGATCAAGATCGAATTAATCCTTATCATTTAATCAGTTAGTCTTGTTTATAGCTTGTCACCATCTCATGAGTGTGTGTTTGTGGCCCAGACGGCTGCTTATAGTGAGTCAATTTTGCAAATAAAATAAATATGACATTTTTACAAATGACATATTGAATATGAATCCTCTGAACGATGTTCCAAAAAAAGAACATGTTCGGAAGCAAAGTCGGTCCTTAGGTTGGCAATTTTGATATATGACTCTGTGTAGTGTTAGTAACCTTGCTAGGAGAGCTATTTGAATACTACCAACAATTTTCCCTGGTCTTTTCTAGTGTTTACTATGACCTCCATTTATTTTAAAATATTGCTAAGTTTAATATTTATTATTTCTTAAAATATTTTAAAATATCCACAATAATAAGTAATGAAGAATTTTGAAGATATTTTAGGAGAAACTTATGATTTGGGGAAAATTTCTGAGCATTTCCAGGAATTCCAATTTCACTTGTTCCTGAATCTCAAAGATTAACCTGTATGGGGAAGTTTGAACCTAGACTCAGTTGATTGTTGTCTGAAAGAATGAGGGTGGGCTTATTGGATCTTCTCTTTATAAGAGAAGTTAGAAATATGGACATTTATAAAAAAAATCTGCCTAGTTTTAAATTGGAATATTTAATTTTTATGTTCTAAACTGTTGATCTCAACTTTTCCTCTACTTAGACCATCTTTCCTCACTCCACACTTCTAACTCTACCAATAAAATCCTTCCCATTGTTCCCTCTTTAAGAAGGCTTCCTCTTTACCTTCCACCCCTCACCCTGTAGAGATCCCTTGTCCGTTCCTCTGGTCCCACTGGGCATTGCTAATGTCTGGGTCCACATCTAACAGCAGAATTTACATTTTTAAGTGGCTGGAAACATGCTATATTCACATTTGGATAGCCCACAGACGCAAACACTGCAAGGACTCAGTAAGTATTTACGTGAATGAGTGAAAGAAGAGAGTACCAGGCTTCTGGCTTATAAACTCACACATTCTAGATTCTGATCTTCCAGGACTCGTCATTAGACAACATATAACATTTCAATCAGTGGCCACTTCCAGAGAATGAAGGTTGGCCAAAGGCCAAGCAGGGAATTGCAATTAGCAAATTCATAAATATCTTGTTTACATTTCAAACAAGCTCATAGCTTGGTTTCTGTATTAAAGGACTGCGCTTTATTTATAGACCGCTAATGACTATTAATAAGTGGAATTGTGGTTGAATTTCACAAATGTTACAACTGAAGAACAAACACAACCCACCTTCTTGTATGGAAATTACTCTGATGAGAGCATAATGACTAGCTAAAGAGTTATTTGTCTTTTCAATTACAGGGCAGAGAAGGGTAATGAGTTTACTGACTCAGGCTCCATTCTTGTAGGAGTCAGTAGGAGGGAACTTCTGGTGTTTAGACCTGAAGATTCAGTTCCTAAGAAGTCTCTGCTGACTTCCAAGAATTCACTCCCCTGGACCCTCTCCCTATAAGAATGGGCAGTTAATCATCCTTGTGTTCCCCTCACATCCCTTGCAGGGTGTTGAACTTAGTGGGTATTTAAAAAATCTTGAAAAGAATCCTTCCATCTTTTATCCTCACTCCCATTTATTTGGATCAAGCACTTACTATGTCCATATTGAGTATTATGTGCTAGAGCTACAGAGTAAAATAGGATATGGTTCCTTCTCTTAAAAAACCCATTCTCATAAGGGAACAGGTGGACATATGATGACATAAAACTCAGTGTGGTAAAGGTTAGAACGGCCCAGAACCTCATCATATTGAGCATTTCCCACTCTATGTTGTACTTGGCTTTAATAAGATCTTCAACTGCTCTGTATTGGAGTTTACTGTTTTCTCATTGGTTTCCCCCACTACACCATGAGCAAGTTGAGGTCAGAGGATGTGCCTTATACAGTAGGCTTTCCATAAGGGAATTGAATGAATGAATGAATGAATGAGGGGAGTGCCATGCAGCTCTGACACTGCAAGCCCATGCTGCCTTCAGAGAATGGAAGAAGCAGAGCAGCCCCCTTGGAATTCTGCCAGGGATTGGGGGCATGGGGGAGGGCTCTATTCAAAAAGCAAGCACAGCCTTACAGGGACGCTTCAGTCAGAGAAGTGGGTATGGACGATAGTTTGCTGCAAGACATGTGCCTCCAACTGGGAGTCTTGATCTGAAATGTCCACTGTAAATTAATTTACCAACATCCTGTGATTCTGCGGGGGCTGTGTCATTGGCATAATTGGCTTCCCTGAAGCCCATCAACTCCTGTTCCTGGTCAGATCAACTAGCCAAGTCTGCAAAGCTGAGGACCAGGTTTTGGAGCCAAAGGAGTCAGAGTTGCTTGTATTTCATCTTCCGTTGCTGCCTGAAGAAAGCCATTTGCAGCAGGAAGGAATGAGGCCAACAAACAAAGAAAAGCAGAGAGTTGGCTCCGTGATAACATTGTTTCTGGACCTACCTGTCCCTAAAAATAGCTATCCTTTGGATTCTTCACTTATGGCAACCAGTAAATCTCTTCTTCTTCTTCTTCTTTTTTAGTTTGAGTTTCTATTACTTGCATCCAAAAGAACCTTGAATAATAAACTCCTTTATCCTACTTTTACGAACTTCTACAACATCTTCGAAAATACCAGTATAGATTAAGACCTGTGCTATGGAGTGAGACAAATCTGGTTTTAAACTCTAACCACAGCATTGTTGAGCTTGTCTATTACAGCAGCTCAGACTCTTACTCTAACTAATACACCAAGTGAAAAAACGATTCAGGCCTGAAATGACGTGGTGGCAAGTGAGGACAGAAAGAAGGAGCCAGATTTAAGTACTTTTAAGAAACTAGAATTGATAGAATATGGTAATTTATTATATGTGTGAGAGTTAGTGTGTGTGTGCGTGTGTGTGTTGGGGGGTGGCGGGGTGCGTTGTAGAAAAGTCTTGCTTTCTGGCTTCAGTGACTGGTGGATGGTGGTACCCAGGGCCAGCTTCATGGTCATGCTTCATGTACCTCCCTAAGCCCCCTTCCTGGCTAGCTTCCAGATTGGCTTCTCTGCTCCTTCTATTCTCCAAAGGCAGAGTGAGCTTGAGGTGTCAGAGTTCTGGAAGACTCGTGACACTCTTGTTCTTTTATTCATTCATCCATTCAATCCTATTGAAAGCCTACTGGACACATTCTCTGCCTTCAATTTACTCACAGGGTAGTGGCAGCAACTGATGAGAAGACAATAAACTCCAATTCCAGAGCAGGGGAGGATCTTAAAGCCACACAGGTCCCCACACTTGGTTTAATATTCTGCTATTGCTGTCTTAAAGTTCCTAACCATTTTTGAAAAAGGGGCCCTGCACTTTCATTTTATACCAGGCTCCACAAATCACGTAGCCAGTTTTGTGTACCATTCACTTAGAAAGGACAGAAAGGCAGAAGTTCGGGGTGAAATATATTGGATTTGGTTTGGAAATCTAAAGGTGGGAGGCTTGACAGGTGTGGTCTGGGATGGCTAGGTGATGGCAGCAGTAGGAGTGGTCAGACGTCTAGAGTTTGGGGGCAAGATTTGTGAATTTCTTGTGGGCCGAGAGAATGTGCACCGCTGAGCTGTTGTAATGGAAACATGGGGATCACAATGCCCTTGTCTCCTGGGAGTGCTCCCTCTAGTTTCTGAAGACCCCATTGACATGTAACTAGTCATGTTTATGGAGGCAGAGCAAGACAGCTAGGACACAAATGAAGCTACTTTCCGGATGGAGGTTTTTAGAATAAAGGTTAATATTCTCAATATCTTGCTCATACAGATGCTGTGAAAAGAACAGAAATGACCATCCTTAATCTGCTGCTATATTCCTTGGCAGATAATATTTTGTTTGTTTGTTTTTATTCCTGCAATTTGACGGTTTGACTGTGGATACTATATCTTTCCAGCAACAGGACTCGAAGCAGCTCATTGGGGGTGTGTCCAGGATTTTATCTTGAGAATAGGAAAAAAAAAAGAGGCTTCTGATTGATTTAATTTGTGAGCCAGAACATTTCGAGGCATAGTGCAAAGAGTCCTAGCTTTGAAGTCAGACATCTCAGGTTAAAATACAAGTTTTACCATTTGCAAGTGGAGTGATCTTGGACGAGTCTCTGAATTTGTTTCCTTACCTGTAACAAATACGCATCTGCTTGCAGGGTGTGGTAAGGCCAGAGTGGCAGGATGTTGAGTGGTTAATGAAGCTGGGAAAAATGGCTAATGTATTTGAAGGGATCTGAGATCTTGCTAAGAGGTGGCCAAACTGATGCAGTAAACATTTCCAACAGCCTATAAAATAGAAATGTAGAGGGTGCCTTGAGGAAGAACCTTGGATTGGAATTGTAGACAGAGAGGGTGCAGAGGGGAGGGTCAGGAATACTTTTACCCACCTTAGCTAAGTGAGGAATAACTCAAAAGAATGACTTAGAGATATTGGGGGTCCTGAAGAGGAGGGGAGACCCTGGTTTCACTCCTTGTGCTGTTGGCAGAATGTGGCTTGAGGGAGTTCTTGGGAGACGCTCATTTGTCTTCTGGGTCTGGAACTGCTGCCCCGAGAATGAAAGGGAAGTCTGACTGGAGAGAGGGCAGCTGAAGGAGTGACTTTCACTTCTCTCCGTGGCCAAAGGCTAGTGAGCTTCCTTATGATCTACAAGGATGCCTTGGGAGGTGACCAGGCAAGACTCATCTTGAAAAGACCACTAAAAGGGAGTTATTTTCTGAACAGGTTTTTCCTTTCCTCCATTTTTCTTAATCACATTGTATACCCTAATCTTACACAATGTTATGTGTCAATTATATCTCAATAAAGCTATAAAAATAACAATCTACATTCTAAGGATGTTTTGAAGGTTAAATGATATAATCAATGCAAAGTTTTGGTGCAATGCCTAGCAAATAGTAACTATGAATTAAATGTTAGATGTTAATAATATTACCACTCACCTCCCATCTCCTGGGGCTGTGTGTCCTATGCTAAAGAAATGAAAGGGAGCCCTAACCGGTTTGGCTCAGTGGCTAGAGCGTCAGCCTGTGGACTCAAGGGTCCCAGGTTCGATTCTGGTCAAGGACATGTACCTTGGTTGCGGGCACATCCCCAGTGGTGGGTATGCAGGAGGCAACTGATTGATGTTTCTCTCTCATTGATGTTTCTGACTCTCTATCCCTCTCCCTTCCTCTCTGTAAAAAATCAATAAAAATATATTTTTAAAAGAAAAAATGAAAGGGAGTTCTTTATAATTCAATTCAAGGCTGAGGAGACAGTTACTCTTTTTGTAAGGCAAGTTGAGATGACTTATGGGTTTTTGGTTTTTTAAAAATATTTTTATTTTTAGAGAGAGAGGAGGAGAGAGAGATAGAGAGATAAACATTGATCAGCTGCCTCCTGCATACCCCCTACTGGGGTTAGAATGACCGGGAATCAAACCAGCAACCTTTCCGTGCATGGGACAATGCCCAACCAACTGAACCATGGTTTTTCAGATGTGCCACTGGCTCACTCAAATAGCCTTCCTCTGTCCCTCGCTTCCACAGTCACCTTACCTGGGAGAGGAGCTAGGAGGGGTAGAGAATGACTGGGGTCTGTGGTACAATTGAAGGTGGGAACTGGGTGGGAGTTTGGAGATGGGGTTTGGAACTGGGGGCTATGGGAAAGGAGAGATTACCTCAGGACAGGATTCATGAGTACTCTTTGACATCTGAAGAGGTGGCTACAATGCCCTTAGAGAAGTCCTGAGGCTGTGAACGGCACACCGAGGCAGCCTACCTCTACCAGAGCAGTCCCCAGGTTCTCTCACTGGGGTCTCAGCATGTAGTGAGCTACGTAACCTGTAACTGAAGCAAATCACTGATGGGATATCACTGTGGCCGTCACAGGACATGTTGGTGTGGAGTATGGAGTGGGTGACGGCTCTTCCTCCTCAGATTCTTCTGACCACCTACAAGGATGTCTCTTGGGTGGAAGGCAGGTTTCAGAGGACCTGTATGGGCCAACAGAACGTCTATTCAGTTACTGAATGTACCACTCCTTCTTTCCACACTGAAAGGGATACCGAGTTAACACAAGGAAAACTGCAAATAAGGGGACTTAATAGGGAGTGGGGAAGAAGAAGGGAAGATACAAGTCACTTAGGAAGGGGACACAGGGAAGAGAGAAGCAGAGTGAAATGGTGGGTAGGTGGGGTAGTCTTACAACCCTCATGGGGGTGTAGAGACCCACTCTCTGTGAGTTTCCTGTGGCTTGTAATTGGGCAAACCAGCTAACTTCACGGCCTACTTTGTATAGCTGCTGAACTGCCTGGAAGCACTGTTGCTATTTATTTTCTCTGAGCCCTGTGTTTAAGGCGTGATGAAAAACAACCTAACGGCCGAGCACAACTGCCCCATATGAGAGACCATTAAGATAAAGTCCCGCATAAGTGGCCCTAATAAAAGAAATTTATCACAAGACATGGAGAGGAAGGTGTCTTTATTCACTAGGTGAATAACACCAGGCATTGTCAATGTAGTTTTTCAAGGCTCAGAAATTATCATTCATTCTCCAAATTACCAACCGCACAAAAATTACTAAATGGTGCGTTATCACTCCTTCTCAGCGAGAGAATGTCTTTGTTTAACATTTGATTACAAATGGCTTCCCTGCGATTATCATCAATAAGTCACAGGTAAGCGTAGCCGTGGCTGGGACCGATGCAGAAAGACTCGAGGAGCTACTGGGAAAAGGGAAAACAAAAAGCATGAGATAACTGACAGTTCGGGGAATGCTAGACTTTTAGGACTCACTTTGTTGAGGCCTTGTGGGGGTTTCTCAGAAGCAGAGCATCGCCTGTGTCCATTCAAAGGAGGTGGAGTTCTGTGGAGGTTTGACGATGTGCCTGCCTTCAGCCCCACAACATTTGCAGACAGTTTCATCTCTCAGAGGAGAGAAAGTGTATGATGAAGAAAGTGCACAAAAGAGGGCGAACTGTATTGGTATAAAGAAGAAAGAGTGGACCTAGTGTGAGACAAGTTGGAAGAGAAAGAGGAGGAAGGAGGGAGAGAGGAGAGGATGGGAGGAAATGGAGGGGATAAACGAAGTCAGAGGAGCATGCTTCATTCCTGGCTTACCTCTGTATTGTCCCTCAGTTGGCCCACAGACACTCACCAGAGGCCACAATCCCAGGCCCTCCTGCCGCCTCATGCCCACTTCCTATCAATTCTTAACCCTCAGGTGCTTTTGCGTGTCTCCTGGGCTTGCCAATTCCCATCACTACACCCAGGCTCTGAAGATCTTCTTAGGTCTCCTCCACTTCTAGACTCTCCTTTATGCTTTTTTCTTCCTTTTCAGTGATTCCCACTCCTCCCTCCCTTGGCCTCCATCTCCCCATATGTTTTTCTTAACTCTTCAGACATCTCTGCAGCTTCAGGTGAGAAATTCTCTCTGACAGCCTGTTCCCAAGAGACTCCAGAGGTCCCACTAATGCAGTTTGTAGTAGAGCTAGGTGGGAGGTTGAGTTGGTTGTAAGTTCAATTCCATGACTTGTGTAGTCCCTACAGGTAAGCAGAGGGCATTCTTGTCTGAAAACTGTGATAATACAGGTGGGGAGAAAGCCCTGAAGATTCAGGCAAGCAGTGATGTCAATTACCAGAACACAGAGGTTTTGGGAAAGTCTGCTGTGGGTTTAGGGATGCAGAGAACGATAAAGCATGGCTTGCTCTCAGCATGCTGGCATCCTGGGGAGCAGAACAGTTTCAGCAAAGGTGAGAATACACAAGGCATGGAGCAGAGAGCATGAGCCCAAGCAGAGGGTTCACTATGGGACATCTTGAGAAACATACCAACAAGACTCGCGAAGGAGATTGGGACAAAATTTTAGGAGGTCTCGAAGGAGAAATTCACAAGTTTGGATTTGATTACATGGGTCACTAAGACTTTTTGAGAATAGAGAAAATTAAAGCAATGGAATTATGATCACTATTGTTAGAAATCAGAAAGGTTGGAGGATGATCTTTCTATTCTTTGCTCCATATTTCATTCATTCATTCATTCATTCATCCAACAAATGTTTATTGAAGACTACTATGTGCTGGACACTGTAATGGGGACATCATGGGGAAGTAAAGAGACATTCTTTGTCTTCATGAATCTTATGCTCCTGAAGGGAAACAAACAAATGAGATAATTACAGTTTGTAATCAGTGCTATGGAGAAAATAAACAGACTAAGGATAGAGAATAATGGTGTGTGGAGAGCTAATATTCTGTTCAGAGTGGTTAGGGTTTCACCTTTGTAAAGAGGTATAACGTTTGAACTGAGACCCTAGGGGTAAGGACAATGACATTTGAAATATAGCATTTCCAAGGAGTTTGAAAGATAAGAGTGAGGAATTGATGATGCTTTAGATTCAGGGCCAACAGTGTGATTCAAGTGGCAACCAGCTAGTTTGGAGGCAAAATTGAAACTGAATGAAATGCAGTGAAGGAGTGCCCACTTGGCTACTGCTTTCTACCCAGGTCTCTCCAGATAGTCTTGGAACTGGGACATTATCCATGTGGTGTGGCTCCAGTGTTTAACAGAAGGGCTTCATCCTGCTTCACTGGTGCCTGCTGTTTATCTGGCTCTGCTAGGAACATGTTTCTCCCAAGGCCTGGTTCAGATCGTGCTGCAATAATACCAACCAGGACACTAGCTAAGGTGAGACAATTATTTGGCCAAATTATCAAAATATAGACACTTTCTACTTGCCACAAGCATTTATATTAACGCTCTGCTTCGATTTATAAAAATTTGCCAACATGTAATTAGACTTTTTAAAAGATTTCAGAGATTGTTGACATTGAGTGAATAACTACCCACATATTAAGATTAACTATGGCCTAAACTCTCTGGGAACTCTTAAGGATTTAAATTTGATGGGCATTTTTGAGAGAAAGAGATAAAAGAAAAAGAGAAATAGAAGGATGGAGAGGGAGATCCAAGACCCTATAACAGTGTTGGCGAACCTTTTGAGCTCAGTGTGTCAGCATTTTGAAAAACCCTAACTTAACTCTGGTGCTGTGTCACATATAGAATTTTTTTGATATTTGCAACCATAGTAAAACAAAGACTTATATTTTTGATATTTATTTTATATATTTAAATGCTATTTAATAAAGAAAAATCAACCAAATAAATGAGTTCGCGTGTCACCTCTGACACACGTGTCATAGGTTTGCCATCACTGCTCTATAAAGAGTAGAAGAAGGAAAGAACCAGGCTGTGAAAGAGAGACAAAGGGCGATGGTAATAGAGAAATGCAAAAATGGTACAAAAAGGGGTGAGGATGGAGGGAAAAGAGATTGAGAGAGACAGAGCCACAAATGGGGAAGGAGAGGGTGGGAGGCGGGCCCACTGCCTGTGAAGGGGACAGTGTGGAGATTAAGATCTCTATAGGAGCTTGTGGCTAGAACCATTACAATGTATTAGGGTCCTGTCAGTGTTGACAAACACTGCCCCAATTAGGAATTAGTTCCACAAGGCATCAGATATCAAGGCTGCAATTGACCTGTAAATAGATGGGCCCTACCTTCCCTCTCTTTTATTCAAACAGGCACAGCTGTTTTCTGGAAGCCCAGCCCTCTGTGGCTCCTCCCACTGCAGTCACCAGGGAAGAAGAAGTGACTACTAATACCTGGTGTTCAATTAAAAACAAAACACCAGTATTCTATTATATGCAAATACTTTTCCTAAGAATTCATGTTTAAAAAATGTAAGAGTTCACTCTCCCCATACTTCATTCAGCATCAATGCCCAAATCTATCTTTTTGCCATAGTTTCAAGGATATATAAGTACTGTCTACAGGAGGTGCACATTTCATGGCAGTCTGCAATTTAAAATTAACTGCCAGAGAGTGGATCAAGACAGCAGCTGAGTATACACTGTGAACTCATCTCTCCCAAATCTGTGGGAATGATAGAAAAGGGGTATAGCTCTTAGGGGGAAAATCTACAACCAAAGAGGAAAATGACAGATGTCACTGATGCATCTAAAACTATGGGGAGCCTCAGAGAGATGAAAGGCAGATGAAATTAGACAGAGTCAGAAATGTCTGCAGAGGAGCATTGCTGCAAAGGAAGGTATGGCTGCTAGGGAGCAGTGTGCCTCCAGGGCCAGATCCTCAGAACAGGAGGGGCTGCTGGGGTTGATAGTGGGAGCCTCACCTGGCAGGAGAAATGTCTTCAACTCCCACCCCTCCATCCTCTGTCAAGGCAGCAAGCCACAAATGGGGAGGATGAATTTTTGCTCCAAGAGAAAGGACAGTGCCTCAGGAGGTTGTTGCTACCACAGAGGCTCCGATATTTTGGTATCCTGCTATTGGCTCATACTGTCAATGTTCCATGCCTCTCCAACAACCTCCAGAGGCAGGCTTTTACCTGCAGTCCAAAGGGAATCACAATACAGACATGAACACACAACCAAGATTCACAACATATTTGAAGAAAGCCCAACTATGAAAGTGAGGAACCCAAATTCAACAAGTGGATGAGCTGAAACCAGGAAATTTGGCTAATTAAAAGCAAAATTACTAAGGCATTAGAATAAGTATAATTAAAATTATTAGAGAGCCATAGGGAATACTGCATCCATTAGAATCAATTAGAGACCTGGAAATTAAAATTTTGATTTTTGAAATAAAAAATTCAACAGGCAGCTCAAATAGCAGAATGGAAGCAACTGAAGAGCAAGTGAGTAAGCTACAAGACCAACCTGAGAAATCCTAGATAGCAAAATATGGAAGAAAAATTAGGACACACGACACATGTTCCAACACACATCTGATATAAATGAAGGGATCAGTCATTAGAGAGACTAGTTACCTCACAGCAAAGCAAACATAAATGGAAACACAAGGCTTAACCAATAAATTCATAATTACAGTGAGAAACCTTAACTTACTGCACTCAATCACTAGATGTAGCAGAGAAATGAAATAAATTGAAGGATGTAGAGAAATAAAATGACATAATTAATAATCTTGACTTACTCTAACAGAGAAAACATACTATTTTTAAACACAAACATCTTTCACACAAATTGACCATGGTTTGGATTACAAAAGCAATCTACATAAATTCCAGAAAGCAAAAATCATATGATTTATAGTTATTGATCACAAGGCAATAGAAATATAAATGAACAACCTAAAGAAAGCTTTGTCCCTGAAAATTAGAAATCATGCTTCTGAATAATTTTGTAACTGGAAAGGAAATAAAAAATGACTATTACCAACTCTGGACATGCACAAAATTAAGAACACACCTATCAAAGTCAATGGGTTAGGCAGAGACAGAGGAGAATGCATGGCATTACATGCATTTACTAGAACATCAGAAATATGAAAATCAATTAACTAAGCTTTTAGCTTAAGACAGTGGAAAAAGAATAATAAAATAAAATGATCCTAAATTAATATGAAAAAAAGAATTAGTAAAAATGAAAGCAGAAGTTGTTAAATTACAAAGTCAAAAATAAAGCAGATGAATACAACCAGGAGCTGGTTCTTTGAAAAGATTACTAAAATATACAAATATTTGGTAAATATGGTAGGGGAGGAAAAATAATTTTCCCTCTACCCAATTAAGGAGAAAATAGAGAAGGCACAAATAACAAATTTAAAAGGGATGTGACTACAGACATTTATATATATAAAAGGCTAATATGCAGAGTGTCCCCTTGGGAGTTTGACTGGGAGACTGAGTTTGATAGCTTGCTATGACTTGCGCTGACCACCAGGGGGCAGCGTGGAACATGGTGGGTAACCAGTGGCAGTGGTGAGGTGCTGAGGGAGTGAGGGAAGGAGGAAATGGGGAGGCGGGGAACCTGATCAACCTTAATCTTGGCCAGGCTTGGGGAACCTACCTATGCACGAATTTTGTGCACTGAGCCTTTAGTATAAAAATAAAATTATAAAGCACAACATCGTACCAATAAATTAAAAATGTAGACAAAGTTTTAAAATGCTTAGGAAAATATAAAATAATAAAAAATTGCTTAGAAAAAAGAAAATCTGACTAGGACAATAACCATAGAAGATGTTGAAAGAGTAATAATAAAACAATTGCTTATAAAAAGGACACCAGGTCATGGCAGTGTTAAGGATGTTTTACAAGTTTAAGGAATAGAGAATTTTAATGTCATATAAACTGTTACCAAACATAGGGAAGGAAAAGAGAGATGAAGAGAAGCTACCCAATCATTTTCTGAAGCTAGCAGCCCAATAATACAATCTAAAAGAACAGTTCAACTAATGTCCAATTTCATGTATGAATTTAGATACAAAATTCTATTACAAATATTTTCCCAGTAAACACCTTTATATCTTACATGTGCTGCATATTCAGATGTCTAAGATATTGTTCAGCAAAAAGTTGCAGAAAAATGTGTATGATGTTATCCAACTTTGTGTTTCCTTATACATTTATACTATAAATTGCATTCAAATAGCCAGAAGGCTACTCAAGAAACTTAATAGAAGTTACTTTTGTGGAAATGGAATATTGGTGGGATGGGTGGGGTAGATGGGAATACTTGGCACTTTATATCTTGTGTTCTGCTTGAACTTTTTTTCCTTTTTGACAGTGTGTTTACTTTTAAATTAAAAATGGGGGGCAGGCAGAATACGATGGTTTTGATTGATCACTGACTTTTAGAACCTTCTCTAAGACTTGATTCTCTTGTGTGAGGTTGTGTTCCCCTGACTTGGAGGAAGAAATGTTTTCTGATATCCCAAGGAGCAGACTAGAGAGAATGAGTACAGACTCTAAGGAGACAGAAGTGAGCTCCCCGTGAGGAAAACTTCCTTCAAATTACAGATAGCCAGAGGTACCTTGTTCAACAACCTTGTTGGTTGTTGTAACAGTTGTTTCCTGTTCAAACAGAAGTTAGATGAGGCCAGTGAGAGGCAAATAGTTTAACCCAGAGGTTTCTGCTTCTTTCCTTAAACTTGATTATTCAGATTATTTTTTTTAAAAGTGGGCTAATTATTTATTTGCCAGTTCTGTACGCTTAATTTTATTGTCTATATATACTCATATATAACATTCCTTTGTGAAATTTAAAGTGCTCCAAAACCAAAGATATATTATTTTATCATATTAATCAGTAAGAGCCTTAATTCTTCATTTGATTAGTAATTATGTTACATTATTAGTAAGTTTTGAAAACTTGCAAACAGGACAAGTATTATCTATACTTCAGATCAGAGCAGCTTTGCTCTCCCAAGTTCACACAGTCCAGTTCTCCCTAGTTTAGGGAAGATGATCTCATTCTTGACTCTAAACTCAAGATTCAAGTGAATTGCATCATTAGGTTACAATATAAAATCCGTTAACAGAATCACACTTGTCTGCCACGAATGTAATGAGTTGGTGGGATTCTTAGATTTACCTGTGTGAAGAGGGAGGGCTGGTTGCCTAAATTTTGTACGCATTTTTTTTTTTTTGCTCATTTTTTAAAACAGCTGTTTACTATGTGCTGTGTGTAGGCCTGGCCAAGTGGTGTTTCTGAGAACACGTTAGTCTCTGAGCTTGGGGTGAAAGCCAGGCTGTTTTGATCTCTGCCTATAGTCCTGGCAGCTTCAGGCAATTCCGGGCCAGGCTTTGTCACCGGCGCATAAAGCATTCATTGGAAGTTGCTAATAGCCTGGGAAAGAGCCATCGGATGGGGTAAACGGTTGAGTGGTGTTATTTGTGAGTTGTTTACATTAGATTGTAGAATAACTCAAGAGCCAACTGGCCTTAAGTGAATTACGGACACAGCCAGTGCTAGGCCTAGACCGGAGGGAGCTGCAATTAATGCATTAATCACACGCAGCCCCAGAGGAGCCCCTGGTGTGAACACTGGGGATTTAGCAGCTCTCCACGAAGTTGTTGATGAGGCCTGTGGCGGGATGAAAACCTTGAGAATACAAATGTGACATCCCATGCCCCTTTATTTGTTAGTCAATAATCTGAATAACCCCAGTTTCACAGCTTCTGTGTTGGATTTGCTGTTCCTTTCTCTCCTCCGCTAATCACCAGCAAGGCACGATAGGGTAGAGACTTTAACTTTGATTTGAAACCTCCTCCCCCTCCCCCTAAATAAAAGCACAGGTTTTTATCCACATGCTTATATTGCACAGACATCAAAGGGGGGAAAAAAGCCTCATGCATTTCCATTAAAGCCGTGTGGACCAGGGGGAGGCACCAAGCTGGGTGCGGGCTTTTGAGGCGGTGGAAATTGATAAGGTTCATCTGCATACAAAAGGCTGAATGGAGAGGCAGCAGGGTGAGCGAGGTCGGACACCCAGATGGATTTTTTAATTCTGGGGAAAATAACACCACGCTCACAAGTGATAACTGAGCCTTTCTTCCCAACTCAGACCAAAATATGATTTCCATTTGTGCATTGGAGGAGAAGAAAATTATACAGAATTTCATTCTGCAGTATAATAAGGCTTCACACTGAATAATGCTACCATAAGGCAGTGTAATTACTGAGGGCAGAAAATACACTTTCAGTTTATATCTAATCACAATACCACATTGTCTGCTTTGGGGGGAAAAATCTGGGGTGGAGGTGCAGCGTGTTGCTAGACTATGAGTGTGACTGTGGGGGGTTTGTTGGTCCTGGGCTTGTACGGAGTCCCGAGAAAAGGTGATGGCTTGGGTGACTTGTCCGCTTTATCTAAGACCGGCTGCATGAGGGAAGTATGGCTTTCCTTCTCTGAGTATCTGTAGATGTTTCTACTCTTCTAAAATGACTTCTCCTGTTCTATACTTAACCCATTAAGACCATGGTCACTGCATATAATGATTAAAATAAAGAGCCAAGACTCTTTAGGAATGAAAAGAGAAAGAATCAGCCAAATTAATATTATTGTTTGATTGGCCGATTGAAATGGCTGAAGAGGATTTTTGGTCTCTCTCTCTCTCTTTTAAATCTTTATTGTTGAAATTATTACAGATGTCCCTCTTCACACCCCCCCACCCCCCAATAGCTCCACTCCACCCAGTTCCCAGCCCGGCCCAGGCCCTTGCCAACCTATTGTCTGTGTCCATAGGTAATGCATACATGCATATAAGATCTTTGTCTAATCTCTTCCTGTCCCCCACACCCCCTTCCCTCTGAGAATTGTCAGTCTGTTCCATTTCTGTGTCCCTGATTCTATTCCATTCTGTTTATTCTGTTCATCAGATTTTTTATTCGTTTGATTTTTAGATTCAATTGTTGATAGATATGTTTTTGTTGCCACTTTGTTGTTCATATTTTTTATCTTTATCTTTTTCTTCTACCTCCTCTTCTTAAAGAATACCCTTCAGCATTTCATATAATACTGGCTTGGTGGTGATAAACTACTTTAGCTTTTTCTTGTCTGTGAAGCTATGTGTCTTGGTGTGGTCCTCTTTGAGTTCCTCTTGTTTGGCGTTCTCTGTGCCTTCTAGACTTGTAAGTCTGTTTCTTTCACCAGGTAGGGGAAGTTTTCTGTCATTATTTCTTCAAATAGGTTTTCAATATCTTGCTCTCTCTCTCCTTCTGGTAGCCCCATAATTTGGATGTTGGTACACTTGAAGTTGTCCCAGAGGCTCCTTACACTATATTCATATTTTTGGATTTTTTTTTTCTTTTTGCTCCTCTGATTGGGTGTGTTTTGATTCCTTATATTTAAAATTGTTGATTTTGGAGGAGAACCGAAGATGGCGGCATAGGTTAACGCCGGAGATTGCTGCCTTGAACAACCAATTCAAATTAAGCTTGAACCAGGGAACGGACAACATCCAGAACCACAGGAGGGCTGGCTGAGTGGAAATTCTACAACTAGGAGTAAAGAGAATATCATATCCAGACTCAGAGGAGCCGCAGTGCTGAAGTGAAATTCTGAGGTGTGAGTGTGAGCGGGGCGGCGCGGCGCGGAGGGCGCGGCTGTGTTTACAATCGGGAGGGAGTTTCAGACTCTGAGCTCCAGATCCGGGCGAGTCGCTAGGGACGCAGACTCAAACGGGAGAAGCGGGGCTG
>NW_006287951.1:4578048-4587906 GCF_000327345.1 Myotis davidii | reverse complement strand
AGAGCAGTGATGGCGAACCTTTTGAGCTCGGCGTGTCAGCATTTTGAAAAACCCTAACTTAACTCTGGTGCCGTGTCACATATAGAAATTTTTTGATATTTGCAATCATAGTAAAACAAAGAATTATATTTTTGATATCTATTTTATATATTTAAATGCCATTTAATAAAGAAAAATCAACCAAAATAATGAGTTCATGTGTTACCTCTGACACGCGTGTCATAGGTTCGCCATCACTGCTCCAGGTGATCCCCTTTGTGGGCTGTGTGCACATTCTTATTGTAGTTGAGCTTTGATTGCTGTTGGTGTCAGTGGGAGGAATTGACCTCCAGGCCAATTGGCTGTGGGGATCAGCTGTGCTTGTAGTGGGAGAGTTGCTGTGCAGGAGACACCTTTATGGAGCAGGACTTGCTTCAGTGGGGCTTTGGTGTTCACTGAGTCTTCCCCTCGAGTGTGCCGTTTATGGATGTGTAGAGTTGTAATCTGGTATGGTCTGACATTGACCACTGGGTACACTGGCTCTTGGGTCTCCAGGGAGGTGCAAAGTCAGCCACTGCCTGGGGCCATCCAGCAGGAGCTACAGAGAGATCTGCAGATTCCTCCTCTTTGTATTGGGTTTGGAAGTGCCCAGAAGAGGCCCAGCTGTGAGCAAGTCAGGCTGGTGCTGGTGCCAGGTCTTGGGCCTTTGATTGATAGATTTGGGGTTCCCTGACCCAGCTGCAGCTTGTTTCACAGGTTTTAGCCTGAGCAAGGACAGGCCATTCATATGCAAAAGCCATTGCACACAGCTTGTTGGGGTTGTAAATTGGGTGGGGCAGGTCTCAAGGAATTATCAGGGTGAAGCAAACAGAAATGGCTGCCAGTCAGCCCTGTGACCAGGGAGGTTCCAGCATGGGAACAATGACCGCTGCAAGCACCTCTGTCTGGAATAAAGCCGTCCCCCGAGTTCTTTCCTCAATGCCAGACAGCCCAGTTTCTCCTCGTATGTGTCTGGGTCCCCCAGAGTCTTGCCGGGCACTGGAGCTCAGAGGAAGTGGGAGCTTGTAAGTTCATTTTGTGTGAACTTTTAAGTAGAGCACTTGGGTTTCCAGCAGCCTCTGTGTCACTGATCCCTGTAGGGACTCCTTTTCGCAGCTCTGGGACCCTGGGCTGGGCATCTGGTGTGGGGCTGGGATCCCTTGCTCCTCTGGGCAGCCTCTGCAGAGGCAATCTCCCTCCCGATTAAAAATGTGGCACACGTGGGTGCCAGACCAGCCCGTTCTGTGCCTCCAGCCCTCCTACCAGTCCCAATGTGCTTTCTTCTTTACTTCTCTAGTTGTAGGACTTCAGTTCAGCCAGCTTTCCAGCAGTTCTGGATGATGGTTGTTCTGTATTTTAGTTGTAATTTTGATGTGGTTGTGGGAGGCAGCAAGTACATGCATTTGCCTATGTCGCCATCTTGGTTCTCCTTGTTTTTTTCTTGAATGTTTGTACTTGGTCCATAAATTGCTTCTTCCATTTTGTGATCTATTTCTTATCCACTCTAAAATAATATATGTTTGTTATAAAATATTTGGAAACATAGAGAAATCCAGTGAGAAAAAAAAATCAGTTTTTGTACTACCCAGAAAAAAAACCTGTTAATATTTTGGTAACTTTTTCCTTGTGGTGTGTTTCCTTGGTTTTATTCAATTTCTTCCTGGATATTATAATGGAGTTTCCACAATGCCAGAACTTGTTTGCACAGTAGATTTTAAAAACAATTCTGGTTTGAAAGTAATATATTTTAGAGTCATATTTTAGTATAAGAAGCCTGTAGACTTAATAGTCCCTAGCTTGATGGTTCTCAAACATGTACATCCATCAGAATCACCAACAGCGCTTGCTAAAACAGATTGCCAAGCCCCACCCCGAGAGTTTCTGAATTTGTAGACCTGGGTGGGGTTAAGATTCTGCATGGATAACAAGTTCCAGGGGATGTCCATGCTGGTTTGGATCCCACGCTTTGAGAATCACTGCCTTTGAATGCTGGGTGGTGTGGTTAAGAAAAGCACAAGAAATGTAAGCTCCAAGACTCCAGAATAGAAATGCACCAGAATAGAAATAGGTCTTGAAAATAGTATTATGTAACTGTGTGTAGAACAAATTTATTGCGATAGTTTCACCAGAAGTAAGGTAAGCAAAATAATGGTTCCTCCAATATGCTCACAACTTATCCTCCAGAATGTGTAATTGGTAAAAAAGAATTTGAGGTTGCGAATGGAAATAAAGTTGTTGACCTTGAGATGGGAGTGATCCTTGATTATTTTGGTGGGCCCAATGCGATCACAAGGGTCCTTTCAAATGAAAGAGGGAGATAAGACCTGGTGTGCTTGACTTGGTCCCTGAGCAGGTTCAGTTGATGGGCTCAAAGGCTGGAGGCTCCTCTGTCACCACCAGGAATGATCAAATTGTTCATAAACATTTTCTTAATTAAGGAACACAAATGTCAGTGGCAGTAATTTCTGCCTAAAATCCTGGTGATCATAATGCGGATGATACATTAAAAAATGTATCATCTGCACTATGGTGATACTGGGCCAGACAGTTTGCCAAATATTTATTTGTAATGCAAATTGAGATAGTGATTTATATTATTTTGTCTCTCCCTACTCCATCTCCCTTCCAAACAGGCATCCATAATATTTTAATTTTCTCGCCTTAGGTTTTTTAAAGCATTTTCTAACTTTTCTAAAGTTAGATCTGTGCTATGTATTTCAGGATTAGGAACAATGAGACTATTGAAAATTAAAATCTATGGGACATGGCCAAATCTGAACCTAAGGCAAATCCACAGATCTAAAGAGAACTAGAAATGCTTTAAAGCATCAGAAAATTTGGAAATAATATTAGTTTCAATTCTAGAAATTAGAAAAAGTGCTGAAAAAATTAGCTGGAAGAAAAATAAATGAGAGCAGAAATTATGAAAATTTTAAAAAATACAACCATTAAAAATAGGAAAAGGTAGGAATTAGTGTTTAATCAAAAATATTAGTTTATATAAACTCAAATAGTTATAAAAATTTAACCAGATATACAAACCTGTGAGTGTGTGGTAGAGGGATGAGAGAGTTTGCACAAACATAATGTTAGGGGTTATCCTCATGTAAAAGGATGAGATTTTAAAGAAAATACCATGCACAACTTGACTCTAAAAAACATTTTGGATAAATGGGTGATTTTCTGGGGAAATAAAAAAAATAACAAAACTGATGCAAAAAAGGTGAAAACCTGAGTGGAAAAGTAACTATGGAAGAAATAATAATAACAGTTTTTAAAACACCACAGAGTTATTCACAATAAGCATGTTAGGCCCAGGTGATTTTTAAAGAAAATTCCAGCTCATTTTCAAGAAACATATATTACTTTCTTTGAGATTTAAACTGCCCCAAGCAAAGAAAAGAAGTTTCCAATTAATTTTATAAGATTAACATGAATCCAATGCCAAAGCCTAATGCTAAAACCGGCAAACATACATACAAAACTACCAAACAATAGCACTTAACAGTGTCTAAGCAAACCCCTGGCAGATAAATTTAGGAATATACTAAAAGGGTCATAGATCTTGTATTAGTCAGATTTCTCCAAAGAAATAGAACCTACAGGACACACACACACACACACACACACACACACACACACACACGTATTGTAAAGGATTGGCTAACATAATCATTGAGGATAACAAATCCCAAGAATTGCAGTCAGCAAGCGAGAGACCCAGGAGAGCTGGCTGTGTAGCTGCAGTCTGAGTCTGAAGGCCGGAGAACCAGGAAGCCGAAGGTGTGAGTTCCAGCAGGCTGGAGACCCAGAAAAGCCAGTGTTTCAGTTGGGACTCCAATGGCAGGACAAGACTGATATCCCAGCTCAAGGCAGCCAGGCAGGAGGAGTTCTATTTTAGCTCAGGTTGCCATAACAAAATACCAGAGACTGGGTGATTTCAACAATAGAAATTTATTTTCACACCGTTCTAGAGTCTGGAAGTCTAAGGTCATGGTTTGTTTCTGGTAAGAACTCTCTTTCTGTCATAGATGGCCACCTTCTTGTTGTGTCTTCACATGGCAAGGAGATAAAGATGGCAAGCGCTCTGATACTTTTTCTGATAAGGGCACTAATCCCATTATGAAAACCCACCCTCAGAGTCTCATCTAAATCTAATCACCTCCCAAAGGCCCCATTTCCAAATACCATCACATTGGAGGTTTAGGGCTGCAAACATGTGAATTTAAAAAGGGAGGAATTCAGTCCACACCACACTTTAGCTAAGTAGGATTTATGCTAGGAATGTAAAGTTGATTCAATAATTGGAATATTTTTTTAAATATATTTTTTTTATTGATTCTTTACAGAGAGGAAGGGAGAGAGACAGAGAGTCAGAAACATCAATGAGAGAGAAACATCGACCAGCCGCCTCCTGCACATCCCCCACTGGGGATGTGCCCGCAACCCAGGTACATGCCGTTGACCGGAATCGAACCCGGGACCTTTCAGTCCGCAGGCCGACGCTCTATCCACTGAGCCAAACCGGTTTCGGCAATAATTGGAATATTTTTATTAAATTCATCAAATTAAAAGGTTAAAGTAGATCATCTCAATTAATACAAAAGATGTCTTAAACTTCAACAACAATATCTTCTAAAAGATGATAGAGACTCTGAAACCAAAAGCATTTGTCATCTTAAGAGTGCAATACTACAGGCAAAGAATAATGACAAGGATACTCACTCTCGTTGCTATTATTCAAAACTTTTTTTGCATGTTCCAGCCAGAGTAATAAGAAAAAAACAAGAGCGATGAGAATACAAAATTTTCATTGTTTGCAGATTATGTAATTATCTAACAGGAAAACACTCCAAATTCAACTAGAAATCTTTAAAAATAACATGAGTTTAGTAAGTGACCAGTATATGGATAAATGGAAACAAAAATTAATAGTGTTCCTACACCAATGGTAACCAGAAAATATGAGTAAAAAGAATTCATTTATAATAACAATACAAATATAAACCACCTAGGGATAAAGTTAGCAGGAAATACCCAAGACCTCCATGAGAACACTTCAGAGCTACCGGGAGCATAAAAAGAGATTATGTTTTCAGAAGGAAAGACTCAACACAGAAACTCTAAGTTATATGTAGAAGCTGCTTTCCAGGATAACATATTTTATAGCAAACAGTCTTACGCAGCTTTTAAGATCTCTTTGCCTTGG
Organism: Myotis davidii; assembly: GCF_000327345.1. Taxonomy (NCBI): domain Eukaryota; kingdom Metazoa; phylum Chordata; class Mammalia; order Chiroptera; family Vespertilionidae; genus Myotis; species Myotis davidii. The sequence goes on along the minus strand of NW_006287951.1, from coordinate 4,582,679 downwards.
CATTCTGAAATTTCATAAGGAAGGGTGTTCTTGGCATTCTGAAATTTCATAAGGAAGGGTCTAGGTAAGATTCTACCTTTCATTTATTGTGCTCAGCACTGGGTGCACTCTTTCATTTTAAAGATTTTTGTCTCTTCAGCTTTTAGAAATGTTATTCTTTTTTTTTTTTTTACATTTTATTGATTTTTTACAGAGAGGAAGGGAGAGAGATAGAGAGTTAGAAACATCGATGAGAGAGAAACATCGATCAGCTGCCTCCTGCACATCCCCTACTGGGGATGTCCCTGCAACCAAGGTACATGCCCTTGACCGGAATCGAACCTGGGACCTTTCAGTCCACACGCCGACGCTCTATCCACTGAGCCAAACCGGTTTTGGCAAGAAATGTTATTCTTTAATAATTTCTTCTCCTCTGTTTTCATTATTGGGGACTCCTATTTTTGGTTGCAGAACCACCTGGATTAATATTTTATGCTTTGCTACTTATAATAGCAACACAATATATGTTACCCAGGAATAAATCTAACAAAAGATGCATGTAAGATATTAACATTGGGGGAAATCCAATATGAGAGGCAAACCAGACCCTTTGTATTATCCTCTCTGTGAATCCAAAATTATTCTTCTCTGATTACTTTTCCCCTAAAATTTGTTAGTCTCATTTCACAGATTTAGTATTTTCTCTTTAAGGACATTAATTATGGTTCTTTGGGAGTTTCCTTCAGTTTCTAGCATTATCTCTGTTTCCTTTAATTCCTTTATTTTTATTGATTTCAGAGAGGAAGGGAGAGGTAGACACAGAAACATCAATGATGAGAGGAAATCATTGATTGGCTGCCTCCTGCATGCCCCCTACTGGGGATCCAGCCCACAATCCGGGCATGTGCCCTGACAGGGAATCAAACTATGACCTGCTGGTTCACAGGTCGATGCTCAACCACTGAGCAATGCTGGCCAGGCCCTTCAATTCCCTTTTGTTTTTTTGTTTTTGGTCCATGCTTTCATGGCAAAATGTTGGTATTATTTACGTTTAAGAGTAAAGAAATAATGTGTTGAAAGCTCTGTGTATGTGGGTCAGGCCTTGCCTCTGGGGTAGTTTGTTTTCTCAAGAGAAGAGTCCTTCATTCTTTGGCCCACATGTAGGAGTCTCCTGGCCGGTAGGAGTCTGAAACTGCATGGGAAAGAATGTTGGGAAGGGTTTCTCTATTCAGTATTTTTTCACTTCCCATGTTCATTATGGCATCTAATCCTCTGACCAAGGTTTGAAGTTCTATTGTTCACTTTTTCCAGAGAATATACTGGTACTTTCAGTACCCTAATGGTAGGCAATTGACTCTGCTATGAAGCGATATGAGCTTGGAGGGTCGAATTGTTACTTATACAAACTAAACATTCCTTTTGTATTCAGATCCCCATGTATCCTGCCTTCTGAAGTACATAATACTTACTGAGTCTTTCTGGTATTCTGTGATTGCATTGGCTTCCTTCTCACTGTGTGTACCCTCTGTAAGTAATTAGATTTACATTTCCAGTCCTCTACGTATTTTGTTTTACTTGCCCATTGCTTTCCTACTCTCTATTCTAACCTCAAGTGTCAAAGAAAATCAAATTTGTTTGCTTGTTTATTTTTCCTCCTTGGCATTTGAGCAGAGAGAGAAGTGAAAATATCTTAATGTGACTTTTAAAGGTAAGAAAATGGACACCAGGTGTCTTCAGCAGCCACAGCCAGCCTCTTTTCCTCATGCCTCCTACATTTCTATGGGGCCAGTACAGGAGCAGCTAGTTCAGGGTGAAATAAGAACGGGCCAGCTCTGTGCTGACGTGTTTCTGGACATAGTGAGAATATGTGTCCAGTGTTGGACAAACCTATGCCTCATTTTTCTCTCTCATTTTTTTAAACCTTCAAATTCAAAGAAACTTTTAGCGCACCTTTGCATAAACCCTGTAATGTACAACTGATTCTGTTTAGGACGATTCTTGTAAGTAAAGTGAATAGGACAAGCAAAGTGATTTTTGTGCATAAATGGGCATTTTCAGAGGCCCGAGGGAGCTTGCTGAAGAGGAATACAGCAGTAAATTTTTGTACAACACATAGATAGAAATTTTAAGGGAAACATTTCCTTAAAATACATCCCCTCCATTCAGGTACAGAGGAAACACCCAGTAGCCATTCTCTTTCATAACAAAATTCCAAGCAGGGATTTCTCTTTGGTTCTAAAACAAACTGTTTATTAATACAATGGTCATTTGTGCCGCATGGAAGAGATCCCTCAGGCAGACATTTCCTAGTGACTGTCCTCTGTGGATGCTGCAGTCTTGGTATCTCACATGAATTTCTCATATGAATATTGAATAACAGTTTCATATCAGTGTTGGGGGTGGAGATTCTTTATTCTGAACAATCTTGAAACAGTTTGTAATATGAGACCAGCAGAACATATTACAGCCCCTAAGCACTTTCACATTGATCTACAACTCAAAATATGAACATTTTAAAGAGACTTTACTGTCTTTTCTTCTTTTTAAAAAAATATTTTGATTGATTTCAGAGAGGGAAGGAGAGACAGAGAGGTAGAAACATCAATGATGAGAGAGAATCATTGATCGGCTGCCTCCTGCATGCCCCACACTGGGGATGGAGCCCACAACCTGGGCATATGCTGTGACCAGGAATTGAACCGTGACCTGCAGGCTCAACGCTCAATCACTGAGCCATGCCAGCTGGGCTTTTCTTATTTTTATACCTCTGAGTCTCAGCTCCTGTCTCAGATTTGCTTCCTTCATTCTTCAAAGATCATCTAGATATTTTAAAAACTGAATGGACAGAAAGGATAAGACTTTAAATAAAATATTTTTATTAATGCTTATACGTAACATTCCACAGCCCAGCAGAAAAAGTAAAGAGGGTAGAAGCAGGAAAGAATATGAGGAAAGGGAAAAGAGAAATCTCATTCCTAGAAAAGGAGTTGTTTTGTGCCTGGGCAGAGAATGAGGAAGGAAGGAATATTCGATTGCTTTCCACTCAGGCAGGTGTTCCTCTCTGCACTTTACTGCATTACATTAAATCATTATATCCACCAAGAGCAATTCTGCAAGGCATTCTCAGATTGTAGATGAGCAAACTGAGGCTAGATTTTTGAAGTAAATTACCTATAGTAATTCAAGTAGTCAAGAAATCTTTAAAAAGTAAAAACAAATAAAGCAACAATAACTGCAACAATTACACTAGAGCATGGAGGGACCACTTGGCTCACTTAAACCATGTTACTCAATGAGCACCTTAACTGCTTAGTGCAAATACTATATTTATAAGCTCCCTAGTACATAGGAAAATAGAGATGTTGATGTCATTGAGGCTGATAATGAATATTTCTTGACTAAATGTCTACTTTATCACTGAGCATAACTTTTTTTAAAATGTTAAACCTGTGTGGAGTTTGTTATATGTTTATAGTCCCACAGCATTATCTTGCTGTCACAGAAAAACTTGAAACCTGCACAGACCTATTTATCTATTAACTAGGGGCCCAGTGCATGAATTTGTGCACCTTGAAAGGAACTGTGGGCTGCGAGGCTGAGGTGAGCTCAGGGGAAGGTCTTGGCCCATCCTCTGGGCCCCCACTCAGCCCCTCCCACCACACCCCCCGGTACCCTGTCTGATGGCAGCCCCACTCCTGCCGCCGCAGCTCCCATGTGCTGACAGCACTACCCCACTCACATCCGCTGACAGCGCAGAGCAATTGGGGCCAGCGCCAGCAGCAGATGCGAGCGGGGCTGGTGCCGTCAGCGGGTGCGAGCAGTGGCTCCTGCCCTGATCACCCCTTAGGAGCAGGGGGAGGTGGAGAAGCCCTCAGGGGCGATCGGGGCTGGCAGCCATCACTTGCACGTGCTGATGGCCCCGCGCGATTGGGGTCAGCAGCAGGTGTGAGCGGTGGCTCTGGTGGCAGCAGGTGTGAGCAGGGCCAGCACTGGCAGCAGGTGTGAGTGCTGTGCGGGACTGCAGTGTGTGAGAGCAAAGAATTTTCAGTAACCACCAGAGGCTCACCCCAATGACAGCAACCGGCACCCCGTTTTGGTCTGGTGCCCCCACTCACCTGCTCCACCATCCTGCTGCGGCTGACACCCGCCATGTTCCACACACACCCCCTGGTGGTAAGCGCATATCATAGCTACTGGTTGTTCAGTCATTCCACCATTCGGTCTATTTGCATATTAGGGATACACACACACACACACACACACACACACACACACATACACATACATCCTATATAATAAAAGGCTAATATGCAAATTGTCCCCTCGACCAGGGGGGCGGGGTGGGGCCAGCTGGCCAACCACCCACTGCCCCTCCCCCCCAGCCAGCCCATCCCAATTAGCCCTGATTGGGGCAGGCCCGCCATACCTCACCCGTGCACAAATTCCTGCACCGGGCCTCTAGTATATCTATATTTGTTAATCCTCACCCAAGGATATTTTTTCATTGATTTTTAGAGGGAGTGGAAGAGATGGGGAGAGACAGAGAGAGAGAGAGGCATTAATGTGAGAGAGACAAATGGATTGGTTGCCTCTGCATGCACCCCAACCGGGGTTGGTACATGCCCTTGACTGGATTCCAACCCGGGACCCTT
>NW_006287951.1:4566294-4577723 GCF_000327345.1 Myotis davidii | reverse complement strand
GGCCGCCATCTTGGCTGGCAGTTAATTTGCATATCGCCCTGATTAGCCAATGGGAAGGGTAGTGCAGGTATGGCTAATTACCATGTTTCTCTTTTATTAGATAGGAGATATATATATATATATATATTTCCTGCTACAAAAGGTGAGAAACAATTGCTGGACCAAAGTCACGACATCTAACTCTTACATTTAATAGCTTCATGATTATTGTAAAACTAGAGGCCCAGTGCATGAATTTGTGCACTGGTGGGGTCCCTCATCCTGGCCAGTGATCGGGGCCAATCGGGGGCCATCTCACCCAGTCCGTGGGTGGGGCGGGGGGGAGACTGCAGAGGTTGGCTGTGGGAGCGCACTGACCACCAGGATGCAGCTCCTGCATTGAGCATCTGCCCTCTGGTGGTCAGTGCGTCATCATAGTGACCGGTCGACCGGTTGTTCGGTCGACCAGTCGTAAAGGTCGCTTAGGCTTTTATATGTATAGATTGTTTGACCTCTTTGGGTCCTGGCTTTCTGATCTGTATGATGGAGACATTGAAATAGGAGATCTGCTTCAACTCCTATACTATTAGAGCACATCCTTCCTGCTGGAGACTTTCTATGAGAAATAATCCATAGAAGGCAAATTTTGGGAGTCTTTAACTTGCTGAAGATGTAATTATTATTTTCCCCTCTCACTTGAATGATAGTTTGGATAGGTGCAGCATTTTATATTCAAAAGTATTTTTCTTCAGAATTTTGAAAATATTTATTATCTTCCTTCATCCAATATTACTGATTTCAATTTTATCTAACAGTTATATAGAATATACTATGTGTCAGATTTTTTCTATCTGCTTTCCAAATATTCATTTATTTCTTTAACCACTCTATGATGGAGGTACTATTGTTATCCAATGTTATACAATGAGGAACATGAAAAAGCTTGTCTAAAGTCACACAGCTAGCAGTGGTAACACCAGGATTCAAATCCTTACACTCCTTCTCTTAGCCAGTATACTCTGCTGACTCTTTTATTCTTGTTTCTTTGTACATACATTTTATTTTTCCACAAACACTTTTAGAATCTTCTCTTTTATCTTGGTGTTTTGAAATTTCACCATGATGTGAATAGCAGGTATACATGTGTGTACATGTGTGTATGTGTGCATGTAATCTTTATTCTATTTGACACTTGCTAAGCCCTATGTGGGATTATGTCATAAGTTTTACAATCTTTAAAAACGTGTTCTATACACTCGTGTTTACTCTGCTATATTCTCTTTATTTGAACTCTTTTTAAACTTTATTTTTGTTGTCACTATTATAGATTTCCCTATTCCCCTCACTCTACTTTGTCCACCTGAACTCTTTTTAATCAGATGATGAAACTTTTGGATCTTTTTGTCCTATATCTTCATTTTACTTTCATACTCTTATAGTCTTACTAATTTTTGCTGCATTCTGGTAAGATCCCTCCACTTAAACTTCAGCTCATTAATCATTGTTCTGCCAAGGGCGTTTTGCTTTGTAGACAATCTATTGCATTTCTTTAACAATCTAATTTTTAATATTTATAACTTCTAATTAATTATTTCACATGCATACACACGTGTATATATCCATACACATGCACAAGCACTATATTTCTCGTATTATCTTTGAGGAAATGAATTGAAGTTATTGTACTGTCCTGTTCTACTAATTCTATTAATTATACTTTCTTAGGTAACATTTCCTCCATTTGTTGAGGTCATTGGCTCACATAGTATAGGGTTTTACCACATGTTTGGCGATTCTTGTTTGAGAACACATTTTTTGTGTGTGTGTATTAAAATGACATGTTAATAAAGGATCTTCTAGTAACATGTTGGGGGAAAAGTAAGAAGATCCTCTGGTACATTAGAAACGGTGAGGGATTTCCTGAAAGGTGCAAAGCCCACAAGATCATATTGAAAATGGAACCACACTCCAAAAACGGGTGCAGAAGAAACAGCTGCAAAAGGCGGGAGGGGTGGGCACTAGGAGGGCTCCTCATGCAGTGGGACAAGAGGGATTCCAGGGGAAATGGGCAGGTGAACTTCCTCCCAGTAGTTCTTGCTCTCCTGGAACCTTAGGGCAACATTTTAATGATGACATCAGCCCTCTTTGCTGTCTTGCCCTTGGACCCTGGTTTAGTTCTTGATTATTGCTTCTTCTCTCCAAAGCTTCTGGATCAAATCTCTCTTGCTCTTCTTGGTGCTTGTCTCACACCCCTCAGCCTACACTCTCAATGATATGTATTTCACTATGTGACAATTTTTAGGGCAGCTTCAGTTTAATCAGAGTAAACGCAGAAGCGTGTGGCAGGGAGAAGCGAGAACTGAGCTGAGACCCACAAGACCTAGTTGTTAGTCTCGGTACTGAATTGAATTTTTGTTAAGCTTTGAGTCTCTGATTCTTTTTTTTTTTTTTTACATTGAATGTAATAAATACACTTGGAGGATGAGAGTATATATAAATTTTATGTTCAGAAATTTTGAAAAATGTAATTGTATGTTGTCAAAATTTCCTACTTCATTGCAGCAATGTGAGACTTAAAATATATGTTTTGCTCAAATGGAACATTAATATCTTTAATCCAACATGTATAATGAGATAAATGTAAATGTGATATTGGAAAAAATGAGCTACACATTCAAATTAATTACAGCTTCTTTGGAAATGTGTCATTTAAACTGTCAAATTATCAGTAAGAATTAATCACATATAAGCAAAAAATTGCAAACGAAAACTAAGGTATTACAAATAAAGTTATGAAGAAACTCAAATAATAGTCTTGAATGGGAGAAGTCATTCCAACTCCAGATTTTGAATTTACAAAAAGAACAGGTTCAGGTCAAGTCCTCTGAAGAGAGCCCTGAAGGGAATGGTGAGCTTGGGGAAAATCTGGTGGAGGGGAGAAAGCAAAGACCCTAAACCCTTTACAGAAGAACCTGCCACTGACTCCATTGAGCTTATTTCTGCTTCATTTTCCAGCCTCACACCCGTAAAGGCAAGAGGCTCCCCTAGAATGTTATACCAAGAAACTGGTTGTGTCCTGAAGAGCATGGGACACAGATTCAGGAGCTGGGATCCCATTCCCCCACATGGTTGCCAATGGAACCTGAATGCATCCTAACATCCTGGCACTTCTGTTACCTTCAGCAGAGAATGAGAAGACAGGGCCATGTGGCTTTCCTTCTAGGCCAGAGATTCTGGAATTGAAAAACCCAGGATTACCAGTGGAAGCATATGGAAACATTTTACAGAATATTTGAGATCTACTTTTTATTTCTTTTAATTTAAGTGAAATTGCAAATGAAAAGCAGCCAGTCACTATCCCGGATTTCAGAAACAAACAAAAAAATTATTTCATCTCTCATTCCACAGCTCTATCCATGTGCTGTGTCATATTTCAAACCCCAGATCATTTTTGGCAACCCCCTGGGAGAAACGATTAAAACTTTGCTCTAATCTAACACTGAAGGAGAAGGTAGAATTTAAGCCTTAAATTATAAGAAACCCATCGAAAGTTGAAAATGTGGAGAATAGTGTGCTATATACAGGATGAAGGTGACTATAAATACATTGGGTGATAATGACAACTGTTCTTTCCAGTGTTTTCAGGCCTCTCTCATGTCTCTGCCTGATAATTCTTCTCTGTCTTCCCCAAGACATATTGTTCCACTTCACCTCACTTCATTTAAAGCTACCTCCCTTTCTGACAGGTCCCAAATTTCCAACAAACATGTTTTCCAGGATCAAAGGCAAATACATTTCGATACCAGTCAAACCCCACTCAGTGAACTTCACAGGGTACCCAAGTTGTTTCGTTGGAGTGGACTTCTGCAGTGAGTGTACTGCCGGCGATTTCACTCTGTTGTGCAAAAGCTAGAGGGGACTGTGAACTGACAGCTGTATAACTCATTGAAATGGCACATTTTAGAGGGCACTTTGAAGCTAATAGAAGGAATGAAAAAACAGTACACACCTGCCGTCTCTCTACATTTCACCTCAGAACATTAGATATTATAATTTCATTGGGTTTGCAAGGAGAGAGACACGGGGGGCGGGCAGGGGGGAGGGAGTCGGAGAAGGGGAGGGGGAATATCTAATGGAAGGAATTTAAATATTCTATGAGTTAAGAGATGAAGGGGATTAAAGAGTTTTAGACTCTCTGCATGAGGATTAGAGCTCTAATTTAGCTTCCTAACTTCCTCTCTACTCTCCTTTCCTCCTTCCCATGTGTCATGCAATCAGCACACGTTGGGCTGTATTTGTTTTGTTTTTAGTAGGTTTGACTGCAAATGTATGAAAACAGATTCGGCTTAATTTACCATTTCACTAACCAGGTTGGCATAGACTTTTAATTGTTATCCTGTGTGCATGAGTTGCAAGAAAGTAGGCATTTTTCCTTCAGTGCTAGCAGAATTCCAAGTTGTTATAACCTTTTTGAAGGGCAATTTTGTAGTTTATGTCAAAAGCCTTAAAAATGCTCAGCAATTGTAATTAAATAAGAGTGTAAGTGTACACAAAGATTTAACTTTAAGGATGCTTATCACAGTATTGTTTATAACATTTAAGCACTAGAGAACAAATGGAATATTCAACCAAAGGGGAATTGATTAAATAAATATATCTCATCCACATGAGGAAATGCTTTGCTGCTATTAAAATGATGTGATAATGATAAGGGTTCTAGTTGACATTAAAAATATTCATGGCCCTGACCGGTTTGGCACAGTGGACGGAGTGTCAGCCTGCGGACTGAGGGGTCCCGGGTTCGATTCCGGTCGGGGGCATGTATCTTGGTTGCGGGCACATTCCCAGTAGGGGGTGTGCAGGAGGCAGTTGATGGATATTTCTTTCTCATCGATGTTTCTAGCTCTCTGTCCCTCTTCCTTCCTCTCTGTGAAATAATCAGTAAAATATATATTTTAAAAAAATTCATGATACATATTTAAGTTTTAAATATAGTATACAATGCCATTTTGTAAAAAAATTAAAAAGTAAGTATTAAAAACATTGGAAGAATAATATATCAAAATGTTAACAATGATTATATCTGGTGGTAGACTTTTAAGTGGTATTTAATGGTTTCTTTTTTATCCCTTATTTTCTAAACTTCTAAAAAATGAATTAATTTAGAATAAAATAAACTATTGTATAAATGAAAGCTTGAGCTGGGCAGGAATATAGGATAAATCAGAGAGGATAGAAGTGAGGAAATTCAGTTAAGACAATGTTTTAAAATCACAACATGCTGATGGCCTGAGCTAGTCTGGGAATAGTGAGAAGGGGATGATGTGAGAGACATTTTTCAAAGGTGGAATCAATAATGCTTGATGACAATAAGACATTTGATGAGGGATGGTGACTATGATAACTATGTGTGTTTATATGTGTGTTCTATTGTAGGAAACAATAATTTGCTGTGTCAATTTGAGTGGGTAGAGAACATCTGTGGAGATGTCCCACAGATAGCGGGAGAAATGGGACCAGTGTCAGAGGCCCTATCAAAGGGAGAGGAGGATTTATCTGCACAGCTGGACAGGTAGGAGTTAATTAACAAAGGAAAAGACTGTAGTCATTAAAGACTGTGTGTGGGGAGATTAGTGAGTATGGAGATGAATAAGAACCAGTAAAGACAATAGAGGACTGGCTAAAGAAATATAAGGTAAAGAAACTAAGTAATATAACATAATGGAAGGTTAGGGGAAGAGATTGTTAAGAAAAGTGAGGTAGAAATATGAATATGCTATTGGAGAAAGATTAAGGAAAATGATGACAGAAGAAAGGCCACTGAATTTAAGAAAGGACTCTTACTAGAGTCATTAGAGAAGAAATAACTCATTTCTGGAAATTGGTGAGAATAGAAATACAATTTTAGAGAATCATTCATTCAAAAACTGTGCCAGTGAAAGAAAAAACAAGGAGGAAGGTCTTTAGAAGGGTGAGCAGAGTGAGATAAAGGAGAGCTCTCCAACATAGAGGAGACCTCTGTGTCTTCGAAGGAAAGGAACCTGCAAAGAGAGGCTGCAAATAATGAGTGAGGGTACCCTGGGAGCAAGGTTCCTAAAGAGGAGGGAATATTTGGGCTACAGAGCCCAGATTTCACAGTTCAAACAATAGTGAAGATACCTTTTTTTTTCTCTCAGAGATCAAGAAAAGATAAGAGAATAAATGTAGACAACCACAAATGTTGAGGAATAAAAACAATGGGCGAATTAGTGCCACTTGGCTATCATCGAGTTGGTTTTGGGGCCCTTTATGTTTCCTGTAGGAAAGCAAAAAGAGCTCAAAATGTTAATTTTAGGAAGTAGGGAAAAATGAAGAGATGAATAAAACTTTTTGCCAAACATCACATATTAGAAGAAAATGGCTGGTGTTTGACTTCATCTTATGTAAATCTAAGTGGACTTTTGTCTGTATTCAGCAGCATCGTGTAGAGCAGGAGCAGGGAAGAGGGTTGTAAACTGTGGTTTGTGAAGGAGGAAATTTGGGAATCTGAGGGTGGATGGGTGCTGAAGGCCATGTTAGAATAGATGACCTAAGAGTCAAGACTAAGTGTTGCCAGAAGGGGGTTCATGAAATTGGTGAAGTCACATGACCTGATGGTGAATCAAAAGAGTGGATATCAGGGACATTGGAGGAAATAAATGGACAGAGAGGTTTGGTGTGAATGAGGATGTAGGAAAGGTTAGACAGCTATGGCCAGAGTAGCACTAATTTAATAACTGGAGGATGGAGTAGTGGAAAGAGATGTGCTCATATTGGTAGGGCACATAAGTGTGCAGAGATGAAGAGGGGCTGATTTGAGCAGAAGGCGGATGTGAAATTGGGAGGTAAAGGAACTGAAATGTCATGAAGGCGTGTGAAGGAGGAAATTTGGGAATCTGAGGGTGGGAGGGCGCTGAAGGCCATGTTAAAATAGATGACCTAAGAATCAAGACTAAGTGTTGCCAGAAGGGGGCTCATGAAATTGGTGAAATCACATGACCTGATGGTGAGTCAAAAGAGTGGATATCAGGGAGGGACATTGGAGGAAATAAATGGACAGAGAGGTTTGGTGTGAATAAGGATGTAGGAAAGGTTAGACAGCTATGGCCAGAGTAGCACTAATTTAATAACTGGAGGATGGAGTAGTGGAAAGAGATGTGCTCATATTGGTAGGGCACATAAGTGGGCAGAGATGAAGAGGGGCTGATTTGAGCAGAAGGCGGATGTGAAATTGGGAGGTAAAGGAACTGAAATGTCATGAAGGCGAACTCAGAAATGGACATGAATATTGGTGTCAGGGATGTACCTCAGGGAGTATTAGGCCCCAGGAGGAGAAAGCTCTCTGCTTAGAGATCCACACGGCTAGAAGTGGTGTAGTTTAATGATAATGAGCCTGGGCTTTCCCGCCTCTGTGATGTCCCAGGTATGTGACCTTGTGGATATTACAAAACCCCGCTAAGCCTCTGTTCTATTATCTTCAAAATAATACTGTCAATCTCCTATCGATATCGTGAGGATTGAATAAAAAAGTAAAATAGCTGGAATAGCTGCCAACTATGATGATGATAATGATGATGGAAGTGGTGGTGAAATCTTTTGATGAATTCCAGATGCTGACACCATTGAAGACACATGGTAGAGGGTCTAAGTCATTTAGGAGTTTCTAGGATGTGGGCTGTTTATCGTATTCCTTAGCCACTTATGAGAAAGTGGCCTCAGCACAAGTACCAGTGGTCTTTTAGTGTAAATGGGGGTGGAGAAGGAGCTGTCCATTGTCCTGAGAAAATCTTGGACTGTAACCACTGTCCAATTATTCTCTGTCCCATTTCCCATGGCCATCTTCAACTTAACCTGGCTGACAATTTCTAGTTCCTGCCTCCATGATGTCTTCAAAATGTGGGCTTATCTGACTTGCTCTATGAGTTTATCTCCAAACCATTATCTTTGTTCTGGCCTTAATGCATGAGAAATTTAAATGCATTCATCTTTTCTTTTTAGTTTCTTAAAATAATACCGCAACTATAATGTAATAATAGTAGTCTTAAGTGTTTTAGATGTTTTTATGTTCACTTATTAAATTATTTGATACTGAAATGATTAGGATTCAATAATTTTTTAAATTGCTTAATAACTATAGATAGAAAAAAGGTGTTTCACTGTACTCATAAATTAGGCTCTTATTGTATTACTTTTAATTTATTAGCTTAAGTATAATTGCACATAATTTTTAGATTTTTGTGAAAATTATCTGGAGCAGCAGTCCATGTAGGAAATATAAACTCTGTGCCATTCACCTGTAAATATAAGTTTAAACAGCTTATTTCTAACAATCATTATTACCTAGCAGTAATAGATGAAGAAGACCATACCTCAGCATACATGAGTATTTTCAGAATTTAAAATGTAAAGATTATAATCAAATTTCTTATAGTTTTCTAACTCACAGACATAATTCTGGTTCCTATATATATGTAACTTATCATTAGCCATGATGTGTATGTGCATGTGTTGAGGGAGCTTAATCATAGGAGAGGTTTGGCGTTAAGTTTTTGGCTATAAGAAAAAAGAGAGTTCCGTGGGCTACTACAGTAAGTGTTGGCATGGCTGGGTAGGAAGTAAAGATATGAATCAGATGGCAAAGCTACTCAGCATTAAGCTCAGGCTCATTTATTAGCTGGGGAAACAATAAAGATTGGGCTCTCCTGTTCCCTCTCTCACTCCCCCTACATATTAGATAAATTATTTGCATAACTAAGTAGCTAAGATCAGCTAATGTAGAATAAATAAAAATGTTCACTTTGATCCACAAAGCTTCTTGTCAGTTTTCTTAATTAACACCTTCTTTTGATTGGAGGCATCATCACAGGGAAGTATCTGAGGAGTCTGGCTTCCTGATCTAAAATGAGACACTTTAAAATATGTGGAAACATAACTACAATTTGTGAGTGTATTACCTCATTCTGATAGAGCTAGTTCTATACTCAAGAGCATTGTTGATCAATGAGGACTTAAATGTGTGATGATTCAAGCACAAGAAATGGTTGAAAAGCCATTACTATAACAAAGAATTTGAGGGTGGGGGGAAATGAGGATTTATTTATTCTATGAATTTAAAATATTTTTGGATGGAAATAAAAGTTTAGGAGCCACCATTAAAGCAGGAAGATTATTGGTCAATGAAAACATAGCCATTTAAAGTCCTTTTGGTTCAAAGACAATGAAAGTTTGCTATCTCTCTCCGAATTTGTGTGAAATTGCTGGAAATGGAAGGAAAGTTATTAAAGAAATGGAAACATATCTAAGTTATTTCTATTCTGTCAGCCCATTTGGGGTGTGTGTTGATTTTCTCTGGAACCTGTACAAATGGAAATATATGTGTGCACCGATGTGCTTTTGGGCGATTTGAAGTCTTTCATTTTTTGAATTCCCATTACCACACCACCCAAACATCTGTACTTACCTTTATCATATCTGCTGCTGTATTTGGCTAACCCCTAACTGCTAACCATTTTCAACTGAAGTGCATCTGCTTGGTACTAAGCAGCCAGCTGAGAAGATGCTTCCCTCCCAATCAACACAACCATAGCATGAAATGAAGACATGGAATGAGGTAGAAAGAGAGAGAGGAAGAGAAGGGGAGGGGGCACTATTTCTATTTAAAAAATCCTCTGACTTCTTATGTGTTCTGGAAGGACTATAAATATTTCTTCCTAACTCCTCCTGCACTGCTAGGCTTCCCTTTCTCTGCCACCCTCGCACCTCCCCATGCAGGCAAAGTCTTGAATCAGCAGATTCTGAGCTCGGAGCAGTAAAGAGCTATTGAGGGACAGACTCTGATAGCATTACGGCCAAACATGGAACCATTTTCTGTGGCGAATCGCTGAGTTCTACCTGGTTATCTCTTGCCTTGCACATCACTTCCAAATGACATGCTCTCAGTCTGGGCAAAAATGAGAGTTTTTTTAAGAACTGGGATTTCAATAATATGTGACGAAAGGATGAGATTACTTTCTGAGGTAGAGGAAGGCAAGGAGGAATAAGGGAGAGAAGGAAGAGAGAGAGAGAGAGGAAAAGAGGTGGGGAAGGGAGAGAGAGAGGTAGAATTATGTGTTTCTCAGAGCCCTTAATTACATGTATTTATCTACTTCTTGCAACCAGCCTTTTTTAACCTCTGGGAGGTAAAAAAAGAATATGTCATTTTAATTTCTTTTATTTGTCTTCTTTCTTTTCTCCTGCTTCTCTCGCTGGTGGCAACCGAGTGTTATAGATACTCCAAATACTTGAGTTATCCATAGGAATTTGACTGTAATTTGGCAGCTATAGAGTTAAGTAAGGTGGAGATTAATACTATTATGCATTCTTCTAAACATAGAGTGTCAAATAGGCAGTGGAGGCATTCGGGGAAGTGTGTTCATCTGTATCCGCAATTGGCGAATTTGGAAACCAGCAGTTTTAAAAGTGGGAAATTAGTAGCTCTCCTGTCTGTCTGCGGGAGAAGGCAGTCCTACTGCTCCCAACACTCTGCACTGTCCCAAGCACCTGCCACCTCATTTCAAGGGTTCCTAGAGGAATAATGGAATTTGAATGCTTCATATCTGTAATTAGTTGGCATTATTATGATGTGGATTTCTATTCATTTTAATCAGGAAACACAAAATAAACATTTTTTGAGCACCCTACTGAGATTTTTTGAAAAGGCAGTCTTTGGCCATAAAATGTCTGTAGTTGCCTCCACATATTTCCTACAAGAGAAGATACATTTTCACTTGCATTCAACAATGACATTTATTCCTCTCAGTTAGGGGTGTAGTATAGATAGGCTCATGGTCTGACTTGGGGCCTGCAGGATCTAAACTGAGGCTCTTCCTAACATGCTTTGCAGCTGCAGTGGGGAAAATAGGGACAAGTAGTGGAAAAGATGACTAAGGCTTCTTCTGAATCTAGAGCCTTCGATCTTGGAAAATGTATACAACAATAATAAAAGGGACCGATGTAAGGATGAATTAGAATATTCTAGAAAAAAAACTCCAGAAAGTTGATCCCTAAACAATACAGTGTACCAAGTATTTACATGGCTTTTATATTGTGTTAGGTATTATAAATAATCTAAAGGTTATTTAAAGTATACAGGAGGATGTGCATAAGTTCTACACCAATACTACAAGGTCTATACGTATAAAAGCCTAAGTGACCATTAAGACTGGATGAACAGACGACTGGCCAGTCGCTATGATACATACTGACCACTAGGGGGCAGATGCTCAATGCAGGAGCTGCCCCCTGGTGGTCAGTGCACTCCCACAGCCAACCACCTTGCATAGCTGGCCAACCTCCCAGTCCCTCCCTCTCTCCACCCCACCAGCTCCAATCGCCCGGGGCCAGGCCAAGGGACCCCACCCGTGCATGAATTTGTGCACGGGGTCTCTAGTTTT
>NW_006287951.1:4562068-4565997 GCF_000327345.1 Myotis davidii | reverse complement strand
GCTTCATGTGAGATTTAGAGTATGGAAAAATGGGCCTCCCAGATGTCAACCGGGGATATCCCCTTCTTTCACCATTGGCCAAACCCCTTTATTTCCATTTCCTCTCAGCGCTACTTGTCGGAGAATGACACTTCTAAGTCTGTTATCGATTATGTGATCTGCGTTCTTTTTCCTTTGTTCTAAACTCTCTTTTCCCCCAAGTCTCAGAGGGGCTGCTTCTTCATCCTAACTCTTGTGGGGAGCGTGCCTGGCAGAGGCATGGTCTCATGTTGCAGACACAGCCCCTAGTGGAGGGCAGCCAGGCAGCCGACGTTCGTGCTCACTATCCCCAGTTCCCAATTCTACGCAGGATGTGAACAGCAGCCCGCCGGCTGGTTTCGGGGTGCAGTGGAACACTGGACATGGATATGATTTGTAAATGCTAAGCCCTCCATAGCCGTGCACTATGCTGCTTCTGTTGAAACAAACTGTGCCCCAAATAGGGTCAGCCCTTCTGCCCCCGCAGCCCTGAAACTTCATCCTGTGAAAAGTAGGCTTTGGTCCTTGTGACTGGCCTCAGTGGGCAGGTGAGGTAAAGGGAAGGGTTTGGGTGCAAAGTGAAAAAGAGTGTTATTTGGAATATTTCTTCAGTTGGAGCTCTTCTTTTGTTAGAAAAATTTGGCTTATTTATGCCTATAGCTATTCTTCACATAACATTTTTCTCTCTACTCACATTCTCTAAAATACTTAATAGAATCTTTCTTCATCCATATGTCTCTTCAGTAATAAGAATTAGTAGACTTTGCTGTTTGCTCCCTCTCTCAAGTCATTTACAAATATGTTAAATTAAA
The DNA here is from genome assembly GCF_000327345.1 of Myotis davidii. Lineage (NCBI taxonomy): Eukaryota > Metazoa > Chordata > Mammalia > Chiroptera > Vespertilionidae > Myotis > Myotis davidii. Next base: position 4,565,167 of record NW_006287951.1, on the reverse strand, counting down.
TCAGAAAGCCTAGAACCAATCCCTGACACAGTTTTTACAGTTCTTCTGCCTAAAATAGTCACCCTGTAGCCCTCTCCCCCAGTCTTAACTCAATTAAAAATATATATTCTTGGTTGACTATTTTTGACATATGTATCTGTTTTTTACATACATATCTAATATAAAAAAATGGCAGCATGTTAATTTGTTCATTTACAAGCCATATTCTCTTCCCTTCTTTCAAAAATAATAAAAGATCCAGCGAGTCTCTATTTAACTATAGTCCCCTTGCCTTGTCAGACAAAGAAGTGGGTCTTAATATTTCTAGGACAGAGGCCTTCTGTAATGACATAATAGGTTTACTCTAAATCTAAAAATTTGCTTCATTCCTTCTTTGAATATTTCACCCCCAAATTCTCCAAAGTCTCTGCATGTGTCTTGCTACTTTAGCTCATTATTCTGCTCTATGATTGCTATTTTCAGCAGCCTTAATTCTTATCTGGGTTTTAATGGATATTTTAGTAGAAGGGAATCTCTCTGAAAATTGAGACAAATACTTCATCTAGCCTTTTGCTATCTCTTTTTCCTTCTACTCAATTTGGTGTCATGATATTAAAGAGATTCCATTGTTTCTCAACATGTTTTTCTTCCTTTGAGAGATTTAAAGATGTTTTTCTTCCCAATTCGTCTGGACACCTCTCTAAGATGCATTGCCTTTTGGAGGGGTGGGGGGTAACTAATTTTGAAGTTATTCCTAATCTGTCACCTTCTGTGAATTTACCTCTTTCCTTTCCTTGGTGCTTTTTGTGCTTTATGAAAACATCTCCCTTCTCCTGCTCCCAGAAGTTATTTCTATCTCTGTCAACTAGCCATGGAGGATTATTATAACTTGCATGTTTTCTTGGATTGCTGATAAGTTGCTGTGAAAATATTCTTTTGGTTTATTTCTTGCTTGTTAGTAAGTTTTTAAATTCTTTCATTTTTGTCATAGGACCCTTTCTCATATTAAATAGACATGTAGAGGCCTTTAGTTTGCCCAGAAGGTTGTGGAATTAAATTGTGCAGTGGTCACTGTTAATGATTTTGCATCACTTTGCAGGCCAATTTCCATTCACTGTCAGAGTTCAGTCTGTTATATTTCCCATCCGCATAAACTCCTTCTCTACCTTTGCTGGGAAGCAGTAATTTCTCTTATCTAAAAATCTCACTTCCCACCCTTGTCCCAGTGAGGCATTTGCCAATCTACGACTGAGTAATTAAAGACTCCCATTATTACTCTCTGGCCTAATTTCACAGCTTCCACAATCTCAATTAATATTTCCATCTCAGTTTCCGGGTCAGGTGGGCTGTAACATATCCCTGTTACAACTTTTTAATTATGTGAGAATGGAATTTCTACCCACAGAGATTCTACAAAGTCCCTTTTTTCTGATAAGATTTTTATCCTACTGCTTTGTAGAACTATCCTTCACACAGCGCTATTATAGAAATGTATTTATTTATGTCTGTCAGCTTTGAAAGATGTATTTAAAGCAGCTTACAGAAATACACACAAAGATAAAAAACAGAACACTAGCCAGTGAGAAAATAGGGGCAAGGTAAAATAAGGGTAGAAAAATAAGATGCAGTCGGAACGAGCTCATGCATCGTAAGTGTTGGGTACTAGGTTGAGTACACTGTGAACCTGCTCAGGGTCTCCTCATGACCAGCATGAAGAAGGAAACAGGAACCATTGCATGGTTTAGAGTGTCTCTGTGATAGATTTAAACCAGTTGCTTAAGAAAGACAAAAATTTCTTCTTCAAATATTTAAACTTTCTTCTATTGGTCCTTAATAATATTTATTTACAACAAATGTAATGTTTCACCATTTAACTTCCTAGTATGTTTCCCAATGTGGGATTACTGCAAAAATAGAAATAAATAGTTTGGTAAGAACAGTTTCCTGCATGACTCAAGTGAGTATATAATAAGAATTGAGCAGTAATGTGCTCAGTAGTATCCTCCCTGACAAATAACTGGCCTGTGGATATTCTATGTAGTTAGTTAAATGCAGGGCCCCCTGTTTTAACAGTCAACTAAATAAGAGTTGATATTCAGTCATGGTTGTGGAGGAACTCTACTGAAACCTCAAATGAAAACACAACTCTCCTTCACATGAAATGCCCAGAAATGGAGACAAGGTTTTACACAGGAAGAAATTTGAGATGAGTGTCAATATTTGGGTGAACAAGTGATCATGTCCACACCAGTTTGATTTGTGAATGTCTCTTGTTGATGAATACAGGCCTCAGACAGTAAAACACCCTTAACTTTAAACATTGCACTTCCAGGTCATCTATCCAAGATAAGCTGGTGGCAGAAAGATTTGCTCTAACAGGTTACAGAATCATTTACAAAAAATGATAAATTAAACTGCTGGGTCTGAAACCAATCCATGATAATAGGCCTTTAGCTTATGCATTTAGTTAGAGAACAGTTAAAAGATGAAGAATATTTACCAAAGTCAATGACTTTAATTTTGAAATAATTTCTTATCTTAACTTCTTTATTTTTGAAATATAATTTTACTGGATATACAATTTTGGTTGACAATCTTTTGCTTTCAGTATCTTTTTTTTTTTTTTTAAGCATAAGCCCATCAAGTTTATTACCTCAATCCCATTTCCCCGTTTCAACAGTGCTTAGGGCAATTTGCCTTACAATGTTTTGTTTTGTTTTTAATCTTTATTGTTGAGATTATTACAGATGTCCCTCTTTTTTCTCCCCAAAGCTCCCCTCCACCCGGTGCCCATCCCGTCCCGCCCCTGGCCCTTGCCACTCTATTGATTGCATCCATAGGTAATACATGCATGCATATAAGATCTTTGTCTAATCTCTTCCCGCCTGTCCCCCCAAACACCCCCTTCCCTCTGAGAATGATCAGTCTGTTCCATTTCCATGGCCTGATTCTGTTCCATTCACCAGTTTATTCTGTTCATCGGATTTTTTATTCACTTGATTTTTATATTCACTTGTTGATAGATATGTATGTGTTGTCACTTTGTTGCTCATAACTTTTATCTTTAACTTTTTCTTCTTCTTCCTCATGAAGAATTTCCTTCAGCATTTCATAGAATAC